>NW_007727474.1:151819-153114 GCF_000696425.1 Galeopterus variegatus | reverse complement strand
AATTAGCTCTGTGTAATGAGTTTCCTTAGATTGATTAGCTTGCTCTGATGAGTTTACTTAGATCCATGAGCTTGGTCTGATGAGTTTACTTAGATCAATTAGCTCTGTCCGATGATTTTACTTAGATTGATTAGCTTGGACTGATGAGTTTACTTAGATCGATGAGCTTGGTCTGATGAGTTTACTTATATCGAAGAGCTTGGTCTGATGGGTTTACTTAGATGGATGAGCTTGGTGTGATGAGTTTACTTAGATCAATGGGCTTGGTCTGATGTGTTTAATTAGATCGAATAGATTGCTTTCATGAGTTTACTTAGATCGAGGAGCTTGGTGTGATGAGTTTACTTAGATGGATGAGCTTGGACTGACGTGTTTACTTAGATCAATTAGTTCTATCTGATGAGTTTATTTAGATCGATTAGATTGGTGTGATGAGTATAATTAAATTGAAGAGCTTGGTCGGATGATTTTATTAGATCGATGAGCTTTGTCTGATGAGTTTACTTAGATTGATGAGCTTGGTCTGATGAGTTTTCCGAGATCGCTTCGCTTGGTCTGATTAGATTTCTTTGATCGATTGGACATGGCGTCCCTCCTCTGAGGAGGGATCCAGGTTGGTGTATTGCTGGAGAGCCTGAGTTAGTCGATTGAGGAACTCGGCTGGAGTTTCCTTCTTTTTTTGGAGAATTTCTTGGACCTTTTGGAAATTAACAACTTTGCGGGCAGCTTTTTTAAGACCTGCTATTAGGCAGGAGGCAAATTGGTCTCGTGCCTGAATACCCTGGATTGTATTATAATCCCAGTGTGGATCCTGCTCAGGAACTGCATGTGGGCCGGTTGGGAAGGCGGGATTAACACGATGGTTTTCATCTGCATGAGCTTGGGCCGCATCCCAGACGCGGTGTCACTCTTCAGGAAGGAGGGTGTTAGCCAATAGCATGTAAATGTCATGGTGGGTGAGACTGTAGGCCTGGAGAACCCATTGGAATTCCTTAACGTAACTGGTGGGATTGGTGGTAAACAATCCCAATTTTCTCTCTAATTAAGGTCTGCTAGTGAAAAGGGAACATGTATCCTAACAACCCCTTCAGCACCAGCTACTTCGCAGACAGGAGCCATGGTAGAGGAAGGGAGGAGTCCCTGGGAACGAGTTACGGGGGGGGGCTGAAAGAGGCAGAGGGGGAGGGGGAAGGAGGGAGAGCGGAAGGGTTAGGTGGAGCAGAAGATGGCGGCGGAGTGAGCTGCTGTGGGGGTTCGGGGAACGGAACTACAGGAGGAGGGAGTCTGTACGGAGG
>NW_007727474.1:127609-150881 GCF_000696425.1 Galeopterus variegatus | reverse complement strand
ACCTATATTCTGTCAGTCCTGGAGGTTCGGAGACGAACCGGGAGGGAGGAGGATAGAAGTCGTCACTTTACCCTCCATCACCTCGGTAAGGGCAAGTGCCCGGAGACTCGAAGGAACCCGGCGCCGGGATTTTCGGGAGCCCTGGGCTCAGAGAAACAGAAATACCAGATTGAAGAAAAAAGCAAGAGAATGGAAGCTTCACCTTGAAGAGGTCACCTCTAATTGGGCTGGGAAAGGAGGAGAATGTGGATTGCCTAATGTGACGAGAGAATACCTAGGGGTCTGCCCAGTGCCCTGAAGGCCGTGGTGGGGTGTATTCTCTGTCTTAGGGCCGGGCATCAGAGGGATACCAGATGATTACGGTAGCCCAGCCTAAGATGGCGCCCCTGGAGAGAGACTTACGTTTAGGTGAGCCGGTGGTGGGTGCAGAGAGCCAGCGCTGGAGAAAACGGACAAGGGCGAAGCATCAGCAGCGGGAACCGCCGAGATAGTGAAGAAGGTCCGAGAAGGAGTCCCCTCGGGTAAGGGGTGAGCTCTTCCCGGGTTTTGGCACCAATGAAAGGACGACAGGACCCGAGCTGACAGTTCACCGGAGAAGTTCCGCTTTATTCGGGGGAGAAGCATACATTTCTATAGAGCCGGGTTCCGGGAGAGGGTGGTTAGTACACAGGGCAGTAGTTGATTGGCCGGGGGCGGGGAATGATTTCTGATAGGCTGCACCTTGGTGCCGGCGAGATTGTTAGGACCTGGAAGAGAAAAGCGCCATGTTTTAGGGAGTGCGTCCTTTGGGGTCTTCTATGGGGCCTTACATTTTCATCCTAAGGCCAGACCCACTCATGGTTCCAAAGATGGCTTTTGTTATGGACTGCATTGTGTCCCAACATTCATATGTTGAAGCCCCAACCCCAGTGTGACTGTATTTGGAGATAGGGCCTTTATGGAGGTAATAAAGATTAAGTGAGGTAGAAGGGTGAGGCCCTAATTCAATAGAACTGGTGCCCTCATCAAGAGAGGAGGAGGTATCAGAGATATCTCTCTGCAAATGTACAGAAGATAGGCATGTGAGGATGCAGTGAGAAGGCCAGGAAATTTACAAGCCGGGAAGAGAGCCCCCACCAGGAACCAAATTGGCCAGCACCTTGATCTTGGACTTCGAGCCTCCAGACCTGTGAGAAAATCAATTTCTGTTGTTTATGCCACCCAGTCTATGATATTTTGTTATGGCAGCCCAGGCCGACTAAGCTTTCAACAGCTTCAGAGCTTCATGCTTCCTCTTTCATATGTAACAGGTATGAGAAATCATCTTTTTTTTTTTTTATGGAACACTTCACAAATTTGCATGCTGTCCTTACACAGAGGGGCATGCTAATCTTATCTGCATCATTCCAATTTTAGTATATGTGCTGCTGAAGCAAGAACACGAAATCATCTTTGTCCCAAAATCTCTAGCAGTAGATCTAAGATGCATTCTGTTGGACAGGTTTGGTCACATGCTCACCTCTGAACCAATAACTATGCCCAGAAGTTTGGAATGTGCTGACTGGTTTAGCATAGGTTATACAGTCCACCTCTGGCTTAGTCAGGTCCACTCTGGCTTCTCTGCAAACTTATAGATCCCAAGTCTATGAGCTATTGGAAGTAGGTAGGGAGTGAATGCTTAGTAGGCATCTAATAAATGATCACTAATTTGAGCTGCAACTTCAGATGGGCCATTTATGTTTGACATTCCTTTATTCAGATGTTAGTTGCTGAATAATGTCCTTTCCCATTTTTTCCCTGTTCTTCATTGTTGCTTTATGTTGCTTCACCCCCCATGGATTTGTCACCCCACTTCCCTTAGGTGACGGAGATGCAAAGGATTACTCAAAGCCCATCTCTTCTGAGCAGTGAGAGACCCTGAAGTGGTTAACTTCCCTTGGGAATGCTCAAGCAAGAGGCAACCCTTCATCAGGAAATTAACCCCAAATTGGGGTTCTCTTTCTGCATTTATTTTCTAGACCAGGAAGTTACAGGAAGAGACATAGGTGGGGTTATAGTTTAACAACATAGCCTGGTAACTTTCAGTGAAACAAGCCAGATGACATTCCAGTAAGGCTATCAACAAAAGCTTGATCTTAGCAAACATTCCTTCTTACAGCAATTTCTCAGTATCTTTACATAACAATCAGTAACTAGTCTCTCCTTGAGCCAGCAACCTTGCTGTGCCACAAATCTTTATCTTACACCAGAGACTTATAGCCTGAGGAGAATTTCCAGTCCTCCGCAAGGTCAATATTTGAAACTACAAGGCTTTGGAAAACCAGGCCCTGTGAAGTACATATGCTTTATAGTATATTCCACACTTCATTTCCTCAAGTCCCTTACCTTATAGCCTCTTACTTCATGAAGAAGAGAGAATCAAGAAGACACTCTCTTAACCATCTTCCCTTCTACTACAAACACATGTTCTTACCCATCAGAGGATGAGATTTTTCTCAATGCCTTACGTGTCTACTGTTTTCTGTGTACATAATCTCCCTCTCTTCTGCCCATTTCTTCTTGAAACTTGTTTTGTCAGCAATTCCATCTGTTTTCAGTTTCTTTAGTTTTTTTGTTTATTTTTTAACAACATTGGGTTTTCTCTTATCCTACAAATAGACTCAGGATTTTTTGCAGCTTAACAAATACCCTTCTTTGACTTAGGTGACCCCTCAAAATATAGCCCAACTTTTCTCCTATTCTCTCCTCTGCTTATCGGAGTCATCCACATTCATTACCTCCTTTATGCCATTGACCTACTTATTTCTCAAACTGCGCACTCTGCTGGAAGAGCCAGGATTCAAATCATTTTGATAAAGGTCATCATTGATCTCCTATAATTCCAAAACCAATTATTTATTTTTAGCTTCTTGTCATTTAATATTCTTTAGTATTCAATCCCATAAACTGGCTCCTCTTTCTCTGTCTCCTAAATGCCAGTATTACCATGAATTCTATCTGTCCCATTTTTTTTCCTGATCAATTCCTCTTGACTTTAGCCATCACCAGTAAACCAGTGACTTGACTCCCTTATCTACATTTCTAGCATTTACCACTCACATGAACTATTTCCAACTACCTATTGGTGATATCCATTTGACTATATTGTGGGATCCTTAAAATTTCTCAAGTGAAAAATGAACTCATTATATGCCCTTCCCTTCTTCCATCCCACTACTATTTATCTCTTTTTGTGAACTCTGTCTTGAATACTGTCATTATCTACTCAGCTACCCAAGCTAGAAACCTTGTCTCATACTTGGCTTCATCCTACTTGCACATCTAGTCATTGCAAAAAATCCATTGATTCTGCCTATGAAGTGTCTTGAATTGTCCCCTCCTTGATTCCCATGGCCACTGCTTTCTTTGGCTCTCATGATCTCTGACAGACTTTTTTTTTTTTTTGTCTTTTGTCTTTTTTCCGTGTCCGGCAACGGATCGCAACCCTCAGTGTTGCCCCCGTACCGGACCAGGGACCGGCAACAGGATTGCAACCCTCGGTGTCGCTCCCGCGCCTCGCTGCGCCAGTGAGCGGGAACCGGTCTGTATGTGGGATCCGAACCCTCGGGCGGGAGCACCGCCGCACTTCCCAAGCGGCGCACTATCCAGTGCGTCACTGGGCCGGCCCTTTTTTTGTCCTTTTTGAGACCGGCCGCACTGCGCTCAGCCAGTGAGGCTGTGAGCGCACCGGTCATCCCTATATAGGATCTGAACCCGTGGCGGGAGTGCCGCTGCGCTCCCAGCGCCACACTCTCCCGAGTGTGCCACGGGCTTGGCCCTCTGACAGACTTTTAATATGTGTAGCCTGGGCCTCTTCCTCTTCTAATTAATTCTGTAAATGACTGGTTTTCAATCCTCAATGTGCACCAAGATCATGTGTGAAGATTTTTTTTTCTTTTTTTTGTGACCGGTAAGGGGATCGCAACCCTTGGCTTGGTGTCGCCCGCACCGTGCTCAGCCAGTGAGCACGCTGGCCATCCCTATATGGGATCTGAACCCGCAGCGGGAGCGCCGTTGCACTCCCAGCACTGCACTCCCAGCACTGCACTCTCCCGAGTGAGCCACGGGGTCGCCCGTGTGAAGATTTTAAAAGCTACTGATGCCCCAGTCCCAGAGCTTTGGTTTTCACTGGTCTGGCATAGGGTCCAATGATTGATAGTGTAAGACCATTATAACAAGCTTTATAAAATAAAGATCTCATCATGTTGCTCAATTGACTCAAACTCTTTGGTTTATGGCATTGCCTATAAGAAAATAGTCACACTGCTTAATTTGGTATACATAAAGATTCCCCGCTCTCTCTCCCCTGCCTAATTTTCTAGCCTTATAGCTCCCTCCCCACCCCCACCTGTCTGCCCCTCACATCATAGGCTCTAGACATCAAAATTACTTTGTTTTATTTTTTTTTATTTTTATTTTTTAATTTTTTTTCCTTTTTTGTCTTTTTTTTCGTGACCGGCAACAGATCGCAACCCTCAGTGTTACGCCCGTACCGGACCGGGACCAGCAACGGGATCGCAACCCTCAGTGTTGCTCCCACACCTCGCTCAGCCAGTGAGCGGCCGGTCTGTATGTGGGATCCGAACCCTCGGTGGGAGCACCGCCGCGCTCCCAAGCGGCGCACTGTAGCAGTGCGCCACCGGGCCGGCCCCGAAAATTACTTTGTTTTAAACAAACTTTTAATTTTAGAACAGTTTTAGATTTACAGAAAAATTGTGAAGATAGTATAGAGAGTTCCCATATATTCCACACCCGGTTTCACCTATTATTAACATCTTACATTAGTATGGTACATTTGTCATAATTAATGAACCAATAGTGATACAGTGTTGTTAACTAAAGTCCTCAGTTTATTCAGATTCCTTTAGTTTTTACCTAATGCCCTTTTTCTGTTCTAGGATCCCATCCAGGACACCACATTACATTTAATCATCATGTCTCCTTAGGTTTCTCTTGGCTCTGACAGTTTCTCAGACTTTCCTTGTTTTTGATGACCTTGACAGTTTTGAGGAGTACTAGTCAGGTATTTTATAGAATGTCCCACTACTGGGGTTTGTCTGATATTCTTCTCATGATAAGACAAGTTGTGGGGCTTGGGGAGGAAGAACACAGAGGTAAAATGCTATTCTTATCACATCATATGAAGAATATGTATTATCAACATGGCTTATCACTGTTGTTGTGAACCTTGATCACCTGAGGAGGTGTTTGTCAAGTTTCTCCACTGCAGAGTATTCTTTTTTCTCTTCTTTCAATACTGTATTCTTTAGAAGGAAGTCAGTGTGCATAGCCCTCACTTAAGGAGTGAGGAGTTATGTTCCACCTCCTTGAGGACAGAGTACGTAAATTATTTGGAATTCTTTTGCATGGAAGATTTATCTTTTCTCCCTCATTTGTTTGTTTATTCGATCACTTACAAGTATGGATGTATGGATATTTGTTTTGCTTTTGGATTATAATCCAAACTGCTTTTTATTTTGTTGCTTAAAGAATTCTAGCTTTGCTATTGGGAACTCTTTCAGGTGGCTCCTGTGTCCTTTTGACATACCCTCATCATTGTAGGATTTTTGTTTTTGTTTTGTTTGTTTTAGCACCTTGTTACTTTCTGGCACTGTAAGATGCTCCAGGCTCATCTTGTATTCTCTACCCCAGTCCTAGAATCAGCCATTTCTCCAAGGAGCCCTGGTTCCTTTTTATTAGATGATGATATTAGAAACCAGTATCTCGGTACTGGTTGTGCTTGTTGGTATTGGGGTATGGTTGCTTCTAGGCCCTCTCAGCTGATGCAATAAGGAAATATATGTGTGTATACTAACCAATGTATATGTACATATCTACAAATATTACTGTATGTAACATCAGTATTTATATTATGGCAAATATGAGCTCATACTCATGACTCTAATTCTAATCCATTAACATATGGATAATCTAGCCTCCCCTTGTTTATCTGTAACTTCCCACCACTCCAACAACGAGTAACCTGGCTTCTGCCATCCACCATCTATTTACTAATTGTTCAATTCCAGTTTACTTGTATGTGGTTTCAGAATCGTTAACCCTTTATCAATTACAGCACAGTGCTTATTACAGTTCTTATTGCCTTTAGTCTATAAACTTTACTCATATTTAGAGTTATTTAGGTCAGCATCTTTTTCCAGATTACTTTTTATTCTCTGAATGTCCCATATGCTGCCACCCTTTTTGTCCTTATTTGTGCTAATATCTCTGCTGAGATGCTCTGGCTTCACCCCTACCTCCTTGAAATATTCCTTCTCATTCTTCTATACCCAGTACAGATATCACCTTGACCAGGAATTTTCTCTGAGCCACCACCAGTATACTTAACCATTCATTCCTCCTTGCTCTACTAGCACCTTATACTTACCTCTACTATCCATTGTGTCAGGACTTTTTGTTTGCATCTCATTCTTCACAGGATGTTAAGGTTCTTGAGAGCAGAAACCAAGTGGATTTGTTGCTGAATTCACAGGATTTAATAGTGATGGGTACTATGTGTTAGAATCCTCTTAGATAAAAATAACAGAAAACCTAATGGTGGCTAAAATACATAAGGATTTATTTTTCTTACCTAGCAAGAAGTTCACAGGTAGGTGGTAACTATCACTCATTTACCAGTTCAATGATGCCATCAAGAATCCAGGTTCTTTTCCTCCACTGTACCCACTATCACACCTAAATTCAAGAAAGAGGCAGGATAAGTTAGTGCCAACAAGCTGTCCTCTGGCCACTTTCCCTTCTATAAGGAAGCGTAGACTTTAGCCCTTTAGCAGGTTTCTATCAGCCAGAGCATGGTCACGTGTCTCCTCCAGCTACAAGAGAAGCTGGGAAGGTAAATTTTTAGGAAGACTAACCTTTTGAATAATAACAAGATTGGAGTTGGTCTCCAAATAGTCACAAGGTCACTGCTCTACTAAAAAGCCACTAGGAAATTGGGGATCTGTTTTCTATTTTCTACAGAAGACCAGTCCAAGGAGACTGTTCAAGACAAGAGTGACCCCAGTGGGTGCAGCATCAGACTTTTATATATAGAAAGCACAGATGCATCTTGTGAGGAATCTAACATACTTTGGCCACCCTGTCCATAATTCTGTGGAATTCTATATTACTCCCTTAGACACTTTCAACTTGTCTGTTCTCATGTGGAAATCATACCCCTCCCATGAATTTTACTTTTCCTTCTCTGGACCCTTTTCTGATTATGTTGTGCCTCCTGTGCTGCGGCAGTCAAAACTTTACATGCTATTCCATGGTGCAGTTTGCCTTGCTTTATTTTTTTTCAAGTTATGAATAATTCTGATTCTTTAAAATAGAAAGTACACAGTGCTATAACCTCTGCCTATCTGAGTCTCGTGTTTTTTTAAATTATGGGAATACATTCATTTGGACATTCTTATTCACTGACATTGTACAATTTTTTATATCTAACACCCATATATGACTTGAAGTTTTTATAATATTTCATTCTCAGTGAGGGCAACCTTATTAATACATTAATATATTAATTAATTAATACAATAGTATATTAATACAAACATGACTGCACAAATCCTGCATACAGGTACAAACATCTCCTGCCATCTAGTGTACCTAGAGATTGAGCTCTCTGCAATGCATAGGAAAGCAGAAGTCTCAATAAGGATAAAACTCCATTAATCTCATCCATGTGAGGTTTTTTTTTTACCACACTTGTAAAGACTTATAACACATAAAGTATGTATGTAACTTAATTCCCTTTATCAGTCCACCATATTTGGTTAATCGCTCCAAAAGTTACCATAGCACAGACAAATGCGAGATGTCAGGTGGATGGGTTAAAACCAACTTCATTCTGGTCCAGCATAATGTGTTTTGAGACAACTTCAGAATAATTAGAATACTATAGCCTTCAGCTATTTTGGATTGACGTGGCTTTGGGATGGGCTTACACAAAATCCCTTAAAGAAATAACCTCTGAGTCCCAGTAGCTCTTTTTGTGTGAGTGCATCATGTGGCCGTCTTTCAAAGGCCATCACAGAGAGCAGACACTAAGCATGAGATTCCCATTTGGAGATTACAGAGTGACTTACGTCATAGTCTGATCAAAGTGCTCTGTAAATACTTACTGTAATTATTGTTGTTGTTCTGTTCCTACTAATGACCTTATTTATACCCTGAAATTATAATTATCCAAAGATTAAAACAAGATGTGTGAGTTGCCTTAGCTGTTTGCCTCACAGATGGTCGCCCTCAGAGTTCCCAACAATTGCCAGGGTTAATTGAAGCTTCAGTTTTCACTACAGTGTAGTTGATACTTAAGTGTTTCTTACCTGTCGGCTTTCACTCTCTGAAACAGTACAACAATAGCATTCTAATTTGTTCTCATTAATGCTAGCCTCTCAGGTAATGTTTAGTGCAGCTTTATCTAGTTGATGTTTGCTACTCTGAATGAAACCTTTGTACCAGCTTCCCAGCTAAGAGGAAAAGCTAAACAGTTTCAAAGGTAAATACATGAATGTCTCACTAATTAATTTATTTAAAGGATGCTCAGAACCCAGGAAACATTGAAGGGGAGTTAACTTTTAAATGGTGGGCAGGCGTTTAGTGTATGATTAACAGCGGTTTCCCTCCCAGGGGTTTCAAGAAGTTGAGACAACTGGAAATCATCCTTGGGGAGTCTTACAAATAGTTTTTACGCAGAGCTAGCCAAATGCTCCAAGGATAATCGTTATGGATTCACACAAACAGCAAATAGCTCTAGTACTTTGGGGCTCCTCTAGTAGTAGTGAAATGTATGAAGCCCTTCTTTGCCTCTACTCCTCAGCTGTGCAAAAACAGAAGACCAGTGAAAAGAACTGGGTGTTAAAATGTTACACTATTTAGGTGATGGAAGAGCCCTTTGCCTGTATCTTGAGATTTGAGCACTGGAAAGAGAATGACTGTTCTCTCCTAAATCTGGGGACTGGTGCCTCCCAATGGCATTGGTGGCTATTTGACTAAGGCCCAGGAGAAGAAACAGTTGAGAGATGAAGGGAGAGAAAGAATTCTAGGCCTCCTTAGATCAGTTGCAACAAATTAACAACTCCGGTAAAGACTGGAGAATCAGTACTGGGATCCTTCTTGTATACATGGTGTACAAAAGTAGAAGGCAAATGTGAATTATATGTATGTGAACAATTATATGTATATGAATAACAAGGATGTTAATATATATAGGTGGAGCGTGTGCTCTCCAGTTAGACTGCTTGGATTTGAGTCAAAATCCCTTCAATTTTTAGTTGGGTGACCTTAAGCATGTTAGTTTACTTCATCCTTTATAGACTTTTCCTAAAATAGTACCTCTTGATAGGGAAATGGAGGTTAAATAAGGTAATACATATAAAGTGCTTAGAACAAGACCTCACATGTGGTGAATACTTAACTCTTTTATTTAAATTGAGATTTACATGAAAGATTAATTAGAATTGGTGCTTCCTAAAATACTTTTTCAACTTGCAAATATATTATGGAGTATTTCTTTTGACTAAAGTCTTGCTTTTTATTTAAAAAATACTTCATTACTCACAAAATAAAATTGGCAATTATTTAAGAAGAACTTTTTCATGTGTGTAACATGTATTTTACCTATTCCAGTGGAATATGTTATAGTTTATTGGTATGATCAGGAAGATGTGTGAATCATTATGAAAAAGGTTTCATTTTAGTGGAAGGCAAAGCATCTAGCTAAAATTTGGAGCTGAGGCAGAGGTCTGTTCCCCATAAATTGTCCTCTGTATTAAAGCTTCTTCTTTTGCTACTAAGCTTAACGTGGTGGCAGGCTTAGAAAACTGGTTAGAATTAAAACCATCTTCTCCTTGGTTTGTCTATATGTTGAACCCAAGTCATTTTATACATTTGTTCTTTTCCTTGCATTCTAAAATATGCACATGTCTATCTATACCTAAAGTTGGCAAGAAGTCAGTCAGCTCTTCATAGCATATATATATGGTATAACTTGATACCATAATAAATGCTACTGATCATGATACTCTGTCAACCTGATATTTCTATGTATGAGCTTCAGTTCCTTCCTGGGTCTGTTTTGTAGTGATTGCTTTAGCCAATGGACTATTCATGACTGTGTCTTGGCATTGAGATCTCAGGTGGCCATGGCCCTAAAGCCATGCTTGTTCTCTTTCATTTTGGCTTTTCCAGCATTCAAGAGGAAGAAATACCATAGAATAGTGACCTGAAGTGAGAACCTGTAGGAAAAGTAGATAAAAGAAATATCACTTAATTATTTGGACTAGAATTTGATATGGCAGAATTAGTTTGAGCTAATTGAAAGGTCAGGACCACATTTTCAGATGCTTCCAACAGTAAATAAAAAAAAAATCTCACGAGGATTTGTGCAGATATTTGTTGGCTTCTTCATATTTCTCTGCTCTGAACTGGGGTAACACAAGCTAAAAATCAGCCTTAGTAATTAAAGCACACCGTGACATGCCTAGAAAATTGTTACTCAGGATTCTCCCTTTTAGATATCCCCATGTTTTATTCCTGATAAATACTTAATAACTTGAAACTATAGTGGAAGCGCTAAGTCTATTGCAAAACTGCAATGAAACAATGTGGACAATATTCAAACACTTATTCCACACAAATGTACTACTTATATCCCAGTTAGGCTGGCCTCATAAACAAGTTGAAAAGTGTTCTATTTTCTGACAGAGTCTGTGTAAGATTGTTTTTTCCTTAAATATTTGATATTCACTAGTGAAGACATCTGTGCCTGCGGTTTCCTTTGTGGGAAGGTTGTTAGTTTTTTATTGTGGTAAAAGATACATAACATAAAATTTACTATTTTAATTCTTTTTAAGTGTGCAGTATACATTAAGTATATTCACATTGTTGTGCAAACATCACCACCATCCACCTCCAGAATTTTTCATCTTCCCCAACTGAAACGCTGTAACCAGTTTTAAAAATTTTTATTTGTCCAGCTTTTTTGTTATTAAATATATTTAAGGTATACAACAAGATGTTTTGATGTACATATACATAATGAAATGATTATTATAGTCAAGCAAATTAACATAGCCATCATCTCACTTAGTTACCTTTTTTGTGTCTGTATGGCAAGAGCACCTGAAATCTACTGTTTTAGCAAAAATCCTAAGTACAATAAAATAGTGTTGACTATAGTCCTCATGTTGTGTACAAATCTCTAGATTATAAATCTCTAGACTTGTTCATCCTACATGTCAGCAACTTTGTATTCTTTGACCAATATCTCCCCGGTTCCTCTCTCCCCTCCCCCCATACCCATTAAACACTTAAATCCCCATTTCCCCTCTTCCCAGTCCCTGGCAACCACCATTTTACTTTCTGTCTCCATGAGTTTGACTACTCTAGCAACCTCATATAAGAGGAATTATACAAAATGTGTCCTTTTGTGACTGGCTTATTTCACTTAGCATAATGTCTTTAAGATTCATCCATGTTGTAGCATGTGTCAAAATTTCCTTCTTTTTTAAGGGTGAATAATGTTCCATTGTATGTATATATCACATTTTGTTTAATCCATTCATCTTTTGATGGACACTTTGTTTACTCCTACCTTTTGTCTGTTAACAATGCTACAGTGAATATGGGTGTACAAATATCTCTTTGAATCCCTGCTTTTACTTCTTTTGGATATATACCCAGAAGTGGAATTACTGGATCGTATGGTAATTATGTGTTTAATTTTTTGAGGATTCACCATCTGTTTTCCACAGCAGCTGCCTCGTCTTAGGTTCCACCAACAATGTATATGTATAGAGTTTCAATTTCACCACATCCTTGCCAAACTTGTTTTCTTATCTTTTCTTTTTTTTTCTTTTTTTAAATAATAGTCATCCTAATGGGTGTGATTATTTTGATTTTAACTACAAATTTAACTTATTTAATAAATTCAGGGCTATTTAGATTTTCCCTTTTGTTGTTTTGTTATTACTGGTAAATTGTAATTTTGAAGGAATTTCATGTAATGGATGAAATGAAATTGTCCATAATATTCCCTTATTAGCTTTCCAATGTCTATAGGGTCTGTGGTGATGTCTCCTCTTTCACTGCTGTTATTGGAATTTTGTGTTTTCTGGAACACAAATGTTTGAGATCAGTCTTGAGAGAAGTTTATTTTATTAGTCTTTTCAAAGAACTAGCTTTTGGCTTTGATTTTCCCTGTTTTGTCCATTTTCTATTTCATTGCTTTCTGCTTTTATTTTTTATTATTTCCTTCTTTCTACTAACTTTAAGTCTAACTTACTCTTATTTTTTTTCTTATTTTTCTAGCTTGTTAAGATAGAAGCTGAGATTATTGATTTGAGATCTTTCTCCTTTCTGATAGAAAAAGGCATTTTAAACAATAAATTTCCCTCTAATCACTGCTTTAGTTGAATCCCACAAATCTTGATATTTTGAGGTTTCATTATCACTCAGTTCAACATATTTTCTAATTTCCCTTAAGATTTAGTCTTTGACTCGTAGTTTATTTAGAAGTGTGTTGCTTAATTTCTAACTATTTGGGATTTTTTTCTAGTATGTTATATTGTATGTTTAGATTAAAAAAAGAGCAAGGATCGACAATATGCTAAAGAGAAGCACTTTAAATGTAAACACATAAATAGATTAAAATTTTAAAAAACATATATCACATACAACATTATATTAGATAGCTGGTAGGGTTATATTCATATGGACAAAGTAGACTTCCAGAAAATGAGTATTACTAGAGATAAGGAAGGACATTTACTAATAAGAGACAATTCATCAAAAACATCAACATTTAGGGCTGGCCCCATGGCTCACTCGGGAGAGTGCGGCGCTGGTAGCACCAGGGCCGCAGGTTTGGATCCCATATAGGGATGGCTGGTGTACTCACTGGCTGAGCGTGGTGCAGACCACACCGTGCCAAGGGTTGCAATCCCCTTACCAGTCAAAAAAAAAAAAAAATCAACATTTAATATTGTTATGGTTAAAGGGCATACTCTGTATGTTTTCAGTACTTTGGAGTTTATTGAGACTTGTTGCCCATCATATGGTCTACCTTAGTGAATGTTCCATATTCACTTGAAAAGAGTATGTTTTCTGCTGTTATTAGGTACAGTGTTCTTTCTATAAATGTCAGTTAGGTCAAGTTGATAATGCTTCTTACATTTCTTTATTGACATTTTGATAACTTGTTGCTGATTGTTGTTCTATTTATGATTGAGAGAGGGTACTTAAAAATCTCCAAGTATTACTGTGAATTTGTTAATTTCTCCTTTTAAAAAGTTCTGTTCATTTCTGCATCATGTATTTTGAAGCTTTGTTATTAGGTACATGCATATTTAAGATTGCTATGTTGTTCTGAGGAATTGGCTCTTATCATTATTAAATGTCCCTCTTTATCCCTGTAATAGTCTTTTTCTTGAAGTCTACTTTGTCTACCAGTTTTCTCAAGCAGTATTTGCATAATGTATCTTTAAAAATTTTAATTGTGTCTTTATATTTAAAGTGCTTTTCTTATTCAGTGTATTGTTGGGTCTTGCTTTTTTTAAATCCAAATTAATAATCTATGCCTTTTAATTGGAGTTCATTTATACTTAATATAATTATTGATATGGTTGGGTTTAAATATGCCATCTTGGTATTTGTTTTCTCTCTCTTCCATCTGTTTTTAATTCCTCTGTTCTTCCTTTCCTGCCTTCTTTTGGGTGAATGTAATATTTTATACTATACCTCTTTGTGTTATTTCAAATAAAAATACTAATTATCCACACAGTTTCAAATAAAAATACTAATTATTCACAGATTATTATTATGCAAATAATATCTTAGTTAAACATGTGCTCAAGTTACAGTATGCAAAAGAGAATTAAGAGAGACTACATAAAAGGAATTGATCACTCTGGTGGCAGGAACTAACTTTCTCTATTAGAATTCTATTTGGGGCTGGCCCTGCCCTTCTCTCCTTTTCTCATTACAAAATGGACATGTGACCCAGTAAACCTTAAGCTAACGTAGTCATAACATAAAGCACATATTTGTTAATTACTGTAGTCAATATAACTGGAAGGCTGCCTGTATATAGTCACACTCTTCAGTCATTTACTTCTTCCTCACTGCTAGGATCTTAGGAGTCACCCTGGAAAATATGAAGTAATTTCCTTCCAGATAAATATGTCAGACAAAAATCATTTTTATGTAATCAGTCAAACAATTCTTGGGCATCTTGTTGCTGCCTCTAAAAGCTTGCAATTTAGTTGAGAAGGCATTTATATAATTATGTATTTGTCTATATTATTATATTCCATTATAAATTTATTATATATTTATATAATAAAGAAGATAAATAGCAACACAAGGTTGTATATAACTGTTACAGATAATAAGTAAATGAAATAGATAGAAATGCTTGTGTGGTTAGAGAACAGCTGCCTAAGCAGGAAAATTGCCACATGTTTAGGCCCTGGCCACACAGTGCTGTCTACAGGCTAGCAGCCTGCAAGACACACACTTCTCTAACATTTTCCTGAATTGCCTAATATTTAGTATGGTTTTGTCTTTTTGTCTCTGACTGTCTACAGAGATTCTTGGTCATTTGTAGTGATAGAAACTCTTGCCTTTTTTCTTGTTCTCGTCCTCTTCTATATATAGATAGATATAAATATGTATCACATGATTATTTGAAGGACTGAAATTTCATTGTGATTTGGCTTTCCTGGATAGGAAACATCATTTTACACTTTTTAGCAGAAATTGCCTCTCTTTCTAGGTGTAATCAGTTTCTACTCTTCAGCATACAGAAGATTTTATGGATAATATTCAATGCAGAAAGAGCTCTAAAAATAATTTTGCAACTAGGTCTTTGTTAGTCTTATGTGGAACACTGACAGGCGAAAAGAACAAAGGCACATCAGGGTAAAGGTAGTGGTAGGCGGAGCATTTCCTTTCATTTGCGTCCACCAAAGAGCTTGCACTTAGTGAAGAAAGGAAAACAAACAAGAAACAGGAGCATCCGCACTAGCTAATGAATGCTTCATTTCTGATCACTGTTAGTCACATTTGAGTATAACCATTACAGTCTTTTACATGTGTATAACTAAGTCCCCCTTTTGTTTTTCCAAAAAGAAAATTATGAATTTTATGTTTAAGAGTACAATGAGATGTTTTTAATATTCTGCATGTTGTTTTGGAATTCACAGTCTTTATACACATTCGTTTTCAGTAAGGTGAGTAAAGGGTGAACAGTAAATAACATTTCTATGCCTAATAGTCCCTCCAGTAGTCCCAAATGCATATTATGTACACACACCTTTTAGCATCTTCTACCTCACAGCTTACAGCATTTGGCTGAATATTGTGATGAACAACTGAAAAGCCAAGCAGTGTTACAATGGATTCTTATCAGAAAAAGTAAGCTCTTTAGAGTTTCTTTTTAATACTTTTCCATAAAGATTTTAAAGTGACATATTTGCCAGTACATAATTATATTCTTTAAATGTTCAAGTTATTCTTCCAGAAATGGGGATGGATTTGGACTAATCAACTGGTGATTTGCCTCTTGAGCTAGGATTTAAGCATGCTTTTTGTACAGGGAAATCTATTTTGCAATCATATTGCTGACTGTTCTTAAAAATACATGTATACAAGATTTTTAGAATTAAGAATTGCTGGTACCCTGTGTTAATACAGAATTGATTTATTTATGTGTCTTTCATATTATTCAGTTTAGCATGAAGAATGAGATTTAATAGGTTTATTTTCTTATTCTGCTACTACAGTTGGGCTTTTGGTCTAGTGATCATGAAATATTCCCTAGAAATATGTTTGTCTAGAATTCCCAAAACAAAATAATAAAATTATTATTATTTTTTTAATTTATTGAGTCATAATTGATTATACATATTTTGGGGGTTCAATGTTGAGATATGTTAATATTACTAGCATATATATTGTTACAAATCGTACTTATTCTTTATGCCCCTTGTCCAATCTCTCCATATCCCTCTCTACTTCCGCCTCCCACCTCTAATTGCCCTAGATTTCTTCTCCTTCTGAAAGAGTAATGGTTACTCTGTTGATTTGTTGCCTAGATGATCTGTCCAATGCTGAGAGGTGTGTTCAGGTGTCCCGATATTATTGTAGAGCAGATGCTTCTTCTGTCACTCTGGAATGGGCTTTGTGGAGAGAGACATCCTCTTCTTTTCTTTGGTCTCTGCTGGTGACTCTCCTTGTTTCAATGACTCCAGTGGCTGGTGGACCATCTGCATGGTGGTTGTAGCATCTAGCCACTTTCATAGCAGGCATGGTTATTGTGGTGGCTGTGGTGGGCCACCCACATGGAGGTGACGTTTTTGGCATACTCGTTGGTCTGGCAGTGTGTCAAGTTGTGGAATGGGGGGGTCCAGTCCCCAGCTCCTTATCTCAGGTCCCTAGGTGGGCCCCATGGCACTGGTGGCATGGCTGGTTGTGGGAGGGGGGTCTGGTCCCCACTCCATACCTTAGGTCCCTGGGAGGGCCCCAAGGCACTAGCAGGGTGCCTGGTTGTGGGAGGAAGGGCCCTGTCCCTGGATCCATGCCTCAGGATCCGGGGCAGACCCCAAGGCACTGGCGCGATGCCTGGTTGTGGGAGGGGAGTCTGGTCCTTGGATCCATGCCTCAGGTCCCCAGGTGGGCCCCGAGGCGCTGATGGTGTGCCTGGGCAGGAATTAATTTTTTGTCCTTTGCTTGCTTACTTCTAAAGTGGGGGAGTTTCCTCTTGGAACCAGTACTTGAGCTCTGGTTGAGCTAAATTGCTACTTTGTCGCTGCTTCCGTAGGGAAGGCTTTTTGTTCAGCTCAGGTTATAATGGTTGTCATTATAGGTACTTCTGGCTCTCCAGAGACCCAGTTCACCTGGGTTGTGTAGAAACTCTGATCTGGGACTAAATCTTTTCATCAACCTGCACCCCACACCATTCTATA
This sequence comes from Galeopterus variegatus, assembly GCF_000696425.1. Taxonomy (NCBI): domain Eukaryota; kingdom Metazoa; phylum Chordata; class Mammalia; order Dermoptera; family Cynocephalidae; genus Galeopterus; species Galeopterus variegatus. The sequence continues at coordinate 133,893 of NW_007727474.1, read as the reverse complement.
TTCCTGACCAGTCTCCTCTGAGTGGTCCTATGCTGATCAGGGGGCAAACCAGCTGTCCTTGCTGTGCCTAAGCATTCCCCAGTGGGCCCATTACCCCCACTGCCCATGCTCCAAACACTTTCCATGGGACAGGCTGTGTGCCAGTCCCTTGTGACGACTCACTGGCCTCTGAGTGGCTCCTTTTTTTTTAGTTGTTGTGGCTCCTCACTCCTATGTGGGTCCACAGGAACCTTATTAGTGGTCTTGCTGGCCTGGGGGCCTCCAAGGCCCTCTTCTCCCCTGCCGCCTCCAAGCAACTTCATCTGAAGGGCACAGCTGCAGCTTTTGCCAGCTCCTGCTCTGTGCACTCAGCAGCTCCTGCCTTAAAGCAGCCATGGCACGAGATGGTTGGAGCAGTTTTTTTCTTTCTCTCATCATGGCTTCTCCCACCTTTCTGCACTCCATAGGTCTCTCCTCCTCTTCCCCTGAGCTCTAGCAGCCCCATCTTGGCTGTTGTTGCTTTTTTATCGTTGTAAATTGGTTGGTTTGTGGGAGAAAGTGATGCTGGGTACTGTCTATTCCGCCATCATAACTGGAAGCCCTAAAATCACTTTTTAAAAACTGTCTTTAATATATAAAATTCAGGTTCTATGATTACATCCTTCAGCCATTTGCTAAAAATTAAATAAGCAAATACCAAACAAAACAAAGTTAGCCAAAGCTGTGGCTTATGAAGAATACCAGCCAATGTTGCCCACCCTAAGTATTCCTTTTCCCTCTCTTGGCCTGAAAATACTTTAGAAAAGAAGCTATTTGCCCATCTTTCATTTATTTTTCATGTCCTTTCTCAGGTTGTAAACCTTTTGGACCAGATTTTGGTTATTAGATAAACAATACGCTCTTTAATCCATATTGACTAAAATTAATCATTTATAACTTTCCAGGTACTGCTTAGGATGAATGTGATTTGGAGAAATTCTGTTTCCTGTCTAAGGCTAGGAAGAATGCCTCACAGATACCAAAGTGGTTACCACCCAGTGACCCCTCTGGGATCAAGGATTTTAACTGATCCAGCCAAAGTTTTTGAACACAATATGTGGTGAGTTTTCTCTTTAGGTCTGATATTAAGTATGCATCTTAAATATCACCAGTGGTATTATTTTCATTTAGTACCAAGCAAGAATTTTTAAAGCTGGTAACCTAACTTATATTGTAGAGGTCCAAAAGCCAAGATAACCAATCCTGATTTGTGTTGCCAATTCTGAATTTCTTTGCAAGTGGAATTGGAAAAGTGGAACTTCCTAAAGAGCTTTTAGCAGCTTTGGAGTTCTTACAGGCCCTGCCTGCTTATTTCTGATCCTGATTTGCCAGCATATTACTGGGTGGGGGTAAGGTGTTCTTTTCTGGGTGAGGCCCTCTTCTTGCCTCACCGACCCTTCCCTCTTTTACAAATACTTGTCAATCAGCAAATGTGTTCAGTATCTGCTGCTTACTGAGTACTAGGGAGAATATATTTGTATGAACCCTAGTTCACACTTTCAGAAAATCCACACTATTTGAGAAGATATATATATATTTACAGGAAAAGTTGATAATTAGCAATACAAGTCAGCAAATTTTAAGGGCCTAATGAGTGTTACAGACTATATGCTGTATAAGAACAGCTCAATACTGTAAAACCACTTCTGTTTGGACATAGGAAGATTTCTTAAAGAGGAGGAAACTAAGATTAATATTATTTATTCTGCCCCTAGTGCCTTAGCGTAGTACCTGACACATAAATATGTGTTGAATAATGATCTGGATAAGTAAGGCTGGAGTAAGGGCATTCTAGGTCGGTAGAAAGTCAAAACACCGAGATGAGGAAGTATAAGCTATCTTCAGGAGACAATACAAAGGATAGTTTGCCTAAAAAAGGGCTCTTCTAGGAGATTGCTGAAAGATAAGGTTGGAATGATATAAACCAGATGTGGGGGTGGGATTAAGATTGCACGTGGTCCTTTATAACTCAAGTATAAGGCATTACAGAGCCACTAAAGAAAAATGACATTACACATAGTGTATTAAGTATATGTATTTGGTAACAATATACTGAACAGATCAGCAGGGAGAATTAGAAGCAGGAAATGGCCAATGAAAGAGAGATTGCGAAGTAGGAATAAATAGAATTTGGTGCTTTTGCAGAATAAAGGAAAAGGAAGAATTTGACTCTGAAGTTTTGCTCTGAGGTGACTGATAGAAACAGGAAAATCAAGAGGTAAATTGATTTTTCATTTTGGAAGAAAAATAGTTAATTTAGTTTTAGACATTTTGAATAGACTTTGAAAACAGGGCATTCAGGTAAAAATGTCCAGATCACAGATACTGCTGTGGGAAGTGGGAGAGGCATTGGGGGCGGGCTCAGGTCTGAAAATCAAAAGTTGGGTATGAGATCTACAGACAAAATTGTTATCAGACTGGCAGGGTCTCTCACTCTGGGAAAGTGACTAATGGACTTTTTAATGTTTTTATTACAACAGAATATCAATTTTAAAAGGAAATACATTGATCCTTTATTAATTAGTCCTCTACTGCATAGTATGGTAGCCACTAGCTACATGTGGTTACTGAACACGTGAAATGTGGTTAGTCTGAATTGAGATGACCTGTAAGATTTTGAAGACTTGCTATAGAATAATAAGGTAAAATATCTCATTAATAATTTTTATATTGAATCACATATTGAAATAAATGGAATTATGGATATATTGAGTTAAATAAACTGCTTAGGTCAGTTGATTAGAGCATGGCCTTGTAACACCAAGGTCAAAGGTGAAATTAAAATTAATTTCATCTCTTTATTTTCATTCTTTTTTTAAGTGTGGCTACTAGAAATTTTTATTTGTCTTTTTTGGCAGCTGGCCAGTTTGGGGATACAAACTCATGACCTTGGTGTTATAAGGCTGTGCTCTAACTAACTGATAGAAATTTTTAAATTACACATGTGGCTCACATTTTATTTCTTTGGACAGCTGCTGTATTAAACCATTTTGACTACCATCATCAATATGTACAGTTATTGTAGGCTGTGAGATAAAATGGGCCCTTTGCCAGGCAATTAAATCTCCAGAGGAACTTCCGGTTCTAGCCAATTTTTTTTTTCATTAGACCCTAGTGATTTAGCTGTCTACATTTTTTTTCCATCTGCTACCAGCTCCTCTTTTGCCTGAGATTCTTGCCTACTAATTTAAATTCTGGTTTGTCATAGACTCTCAGGAAAGCAAAGTCCTCTGGTCTAGCGCTTCTCAAACCCTGTGGGCTAGCTCTGGCTGGCTACACGAGAATCCCTCCAGGAGGTACTATTTCTTTAGGTCTAGAGGTGGGCCCAGGGATTTTTAACTTGAAAGCACTTTCAGTAATTCTGTTGAGCCATCAGGTTTGGGAATCTTTGATCCAGTCCAGTGGTTTTCAAACTTTTCTTTAGCAGCAGAATTTTTTCAAGTAAAGTTTTAACATGGAATCCCAATAATGAAAAGATAAGGGCAAATCTGCCCTGAATGAAGCAGATGTAGAGGCCTGGGGTATCAGCAGCTTCATTTCCTTGTCCTCTCCCACTTCTCCTCTTTACTCAAGCAGCCTAGAGGACCTTTAGGGCTCTATTGGTCGCAGTTTGGAAAACCATGATCTAGTCTACACAGTCATCCTCCTCCATAGCACACACCCCAAAGGGGTTAGTGATCCAGCCCACACCTGGATACCTCTAGTGATTTTTCTTCAAGGGAAAAGGAAGGTATTTGCTTCAGATCATCTCCTCACACACCCTTTTCTTTCTTTCTTTCTTTTTTCTTAAAGAGATTTGTAAGTTAAACTAAAAACTTAGTATGTTCTCAAACTTTTGGTTTGTTCTCCCCTTCCTTCAAGTGCAAAGATTCTCACTTCCTTCCTTATATTCTCTTTTATATTTAAGAATAACATTTCCTCTTTTGCTGAATTTTATTTTTTAAAGATGTTCAAGAAAAGTACTTGTCAGTTTTCTCTCAGATGTTGCTCTGAATGGTCTACAGTTCATTTTTCCCTTTAGCCTCTAGTTAGTACAGACGATTTACTCTACATAGGACCCTCTTTAAAAAATTCTAATATCCTGGATTCTGGATATTTGTATTACTAGTACTTACATCTGCATATAGTCTTTTATTTTTTATTTATTTTTTGTCTGTTTTTTGCAGCTGGCCGGTACAGGGAACTGAACCTTTGACCTTGGTGTTACAAGGCCGTGCTCTAATCAGCTGAGCTAATCAGCCAGCCCAAGTCTATCTTGACAATTTAGTAAAGTGAAATTCACATTACATTACATAAAATTAACCATTTTAATGTAAACAATTCACTGGTATTAATTACATTCATAATTTTGTACCTTTATCTAGTTCCAAAACATTTCCATCATTCCAAAATAAAACCCCTTATCCATGAAGCAGTTTATTCCCGCCACTTAGTCCCCCAGCATCTCGCAATCACTAATCTGTGTTCTGTCTCTATGGATTTACCTATTTTGGGTATTTCATATAAATGGAATCATACAATATGATATATGTGCCTGGCTTTCACTTAGCAAAATGCCTTGGAGGTTCCTTTACCTTGTAGCATGTATTGGTACTTCATTCCTTTTTTATGGCTGAATAATATTCCATTGTTTGCTGCAGTTGGTTTATCCATTCATCCACTGACGGACATGTGGGCTGTCCACCTTTTGGCTCTTGTGAATAGTGCTGCTATGAACATGTGTCTACATGTACTTGTTTGAGTCTCTGTTTTTAGTTCTTTGGGGTATAAACCTACAAGTGGAATTGTGGGCTGTCTGGAAATTCTATTTTTAGCTTTTTGAGAAACTGTCAAATTGTTTTCTATGGTGGCTGAACCATTTTACATGCCTGTTATTTAATTATACTTAGTGTATTTATCAGTTCTGGGGAGTACTGACAGGAAATGATACTCAAAATGCTCTTGGGACATGGCCCAGTGATCTGACTATATTGAGCAACTTACGCAGTTAGCTGGAAAAATCATTCCTCTTTCCACACTGTTGCTGGTTTGAGTGTGTAAGAACTTTTCAAGGAATCTCTGAATTTTATAAGGAAGCAGTAAGCACTTGTAGTATCACATGACTACATCAGCTAGGTTAGTGGCATGATCTACAGTAAGGAGTACAGTTTACGTCATGGACCAGTACATGTATACATAAAATATACACATATATCAAACAGGAACAAAAGTTTCCAGTATTTTTACCAAGTAAGATATGCACTGGTATTTTCCATTTGTTCTTTTCTGCTGTTTCTTTTTCTTTCTAAGTGTTGATTAGCCTAAATTGATTTCTTGACTCACTAAAGTGTTATGATCTTTAGGTTAAAAAATCACTGAGCTAAGCCATTCTGTGTAGATCCAAGTAAGATGTGTACTTGTATATTGCAACATAACTTCTATTATATTACCCATTTAAAAAATAGACTGTTTCCAGAATCCCAGTAGGGTTCAGATATCAAGAATTCTTTCCTATTATATCATTTTCCTCATATAATCATTGTATTTATCATCTGGGAAGTCCAAAGTCCAGGGAACACATCTGGTGAGGATCTTCCTTGGTGGTGGCTTCAGCAACATAGGGTATCACATTGCAAGATGGCAGGAGCAGAGAGAGAGTCTCTCATGTGGTCTTCTCTTTTTTTTTTTTTGTCTTTTTTTTGACCGGTAAGGGGATCGCAACCCTCGGCTTGTTGTTGCCTGCCCCGCGCTCAGCCAGTGAGCGCACCGGCCATCCCTATATAGGATCCGAACCCGCGGCGGGAGCGCCACTGCGCTCCCAGCGCTGCACTGTCCTGAGTGCGCCACGGGCTCAGCCCTCATACATAGTTTTTTAATAGAGTTAATCAATAAGTATTTTCTTTGGCTATCTCCATTGTGACATTTGTCATGAGAGGCAGTATATTCTAGATGTTGAGAGCACAGTCTTAATGGTTGTCTAACCTTGGAAAGTTACTTAATCTCTCTGTGCCTCAGTTTACTCATCTGTAAGATGAGGTAATAGTAATATCTACTTCCTAGGATGTTATAAGGATTCAGTGAGTATACATGAAGGTTTGTGGAAGGAAAAATAAAATTAAAAGATAATACGAATCTTTCCATGAACTTTTTGAAGTACTGTCATGTAAAGTATCTACATATAGTAAATAAGCAACTTATAAGAATTTTCTATCTTATTATTACCGTTTTTCTTTTCTTTTTCTCTTTTTTTTTTTTTTTTTTTTTTTTGTTTTTTTTTTTTTTTTTTT
>NW_007727474.1:1625-127527 GCF_000696425.1 Galeopterus variegatus | reverse complement strand
TTTTTTTTTTTTCCTTTTTTTTTTTTTTTTTTCTTTTTTTTTTTTTTTTTTTTTTTTGATGGCTGGCTGGTACAGGGATCCAAACCCTTGACCTTGGTGTTATCAGTACCATGATCTAACCAAGTGAGCAGCTGGCCAGCCCATTATTACCATTTTCTAATAACATGTATCTTAGTTATTTATATATTTGTTTTCCCTTTATTATTAGACTGTATGATTCTTCAGAGGAGAGCTTAATATGTCTGTTTCAAAGCTATATTCTATATAAAATGAGCACCTAATAAATATGTTATGTCAATCAGTAGAGAGAAATATAAAATCCAGTTCCTGTCTACTAGAAATTACAGCTAGAAAGTTAATTTAGTGGCTAAACATAGGCTTTAGAATCCAAAAATAAAAATCTGGATTTCAATCCTGTCTATTCTTTTACAGCTATGTGAACTTTAGCAAGTTCCTTCATGGAATCTTTGTATTAAAGGAGGTAATACATGCAAAGCTCTTAATAGTAGTAAGTGCTCACTAAATAGCATTATTTTTATTTTATCATTATCATATGGAGAATTGAGATATATACCCAAGAATAAACAAACAATATGAAGACCAATGCAAGGTCATGGTAAGTGAAAAAAGACAGTAAAAACCATAGGAATTCAGAATAGGAAGAGATTTCCAAGGTGGGGGTGGAAGAGCAGATAGAATTTAACCTGAACTTTGAAAGATGTGGAGTATTTGAATAGTAAAGATCGTTTGCTTTACACAAGTGGTAGCATGAACAAAGATCTGGATTTGGACATAAATACATGAGATATGAGGGTACTTCAAAACGTTCTTGGAAAGATTCAAATTATCTTTTCATTCTATTTTTCCATGAAATTTTTGAAGTAAGCTTACATTCCAAAGCAAGTAAATAGACCATCCCAGTTGGAAAAGAAGTTTTACATTTTGAACTGAATGAGTAATGTGATCAAAGAAGTATTTTGGAAAATTAATTTGATTCTGTTTCAGATACTTAGAATTAATCTTTATAGAATATGGAATGGTATCCTTTATCCCCAGTATTTGTTATATATTGATACGTGTTCATCACTTGGCTAGGTTCTGTGAAGTACCCAAGAGAGGACTAGGAGATGATCACTGCTCTAAAGGAGCTGTAGTCTATTTCAACAATAAGCTGGAGTTTTCCAGATAAAGAAGATGAGATGAATCTTAAAAACAGAGTATTCTTCCTCCAACAAAATGAATAAGAAATAGTAAGAGAAAGCAAAATTATACCAACAGCAACCCCCAAAAGCCATAAATATATAAAATTAGTGACGAAGGAAAGAAATTGTAGATTCTTGTGTAGCTCAGGGTGGCTCCTAATCCCACCTATGTCCCTCAGAAACAGTACTAGGGGAAGAAAGTCAGCCAGCCTATCGTAAGACTTCTTACTAATACCAATTATGCAGCCCTGGCAAAGGTTGAAAATGAACCCTTGAAAATAAATGTTCTCACCTATTGCAGCAATAGTTGAGGTCTCAGAAGATCAGGGAAAATCAGAGGGCTCACCATTTTCCAGGGTTCTGTGCTGAATTGAGGAAACTATCCAAAGCCCAAGAAAAACTCCCCTTAGGAATAGGACACATCCTAACTAGGTTAGTGAAACCTAGCACAGGACTTAATGAATTTCAAAAACAACAACATAAAAGGCAGACTCAATTTTTCAGCTTTCAACTTGGAGAAAGCCAAGGTGAGCTTTTTTTAGCTTTCCCACATCCACATTCAGTTGACACCAGCCACCTCTGCTGTTCAACCCCAGTGATGGCAAAGTGATCTGCCTGAGGTGCACCAGTGGGGAAGTCAGTGCCGTGTCTGCTCTGGCTTCCCAGATTGTCTCCCTAGGTCTGTCTCCCAAAAAAATTGGATGCTGACACCACAAGGCTACTGGTGACTAGAAGGGTCTAAGTATTACAGTGAAACTGACCATTCAGGACAGGAGGCCAAGATTGAAGTGGTTCTTTCTGCCTCTGTCCTGTTCATCAAAGCCCTCAAGGAAACACCCAGGGACAGTAAGAAACAGAAAAACATTAAGCACAGTAAAATATTACTTTTAATGAGATTGTCAACATTGGCTGTCAGGTTTATCACTGCTTTTTAGCCAGAGAGCTCCCTGGAACTATTAAAGAGATCCTGGGGACTGTCCAATCTGTGAGCTGCAATGTTGATAGCTGCTACCATCATGACATCATAGATGGCATCGACAGTGGTACAGTGGAATGCCTACTACCCAGTGGAGCACATCAGTGCTCCCTCCCTGCCACCCTCAGACTACAGAAAAAGGGAGAAATACATAATGCCTAGCCTTTGAAAAGGGGCTTACAGGGAAAGATAAACAGGTCTCTGAAAAGGGGGGGTGTCAAGGAAAATTTACCTGCAAAACAAGAGAAAGGAAAAAAAGGAGGAGGGAGAAAGAACATAGAATTCGGGCCGGCCCGGTGGCGCACTGCTACAGTGTGCTGCTTGGGAGCGCAGTGGCGCTCCCGCCGAGGGTTCGGATCCCACATATAGACCGGTTCCCGCTCACTGGCTGAGCGAGGTACGGGTGCAGCGCCGAGGGTTGCGATCCCGTTGCTGGTCCTGGTCCGGTACGGGCGCGACACTGAGGGTTGCAATCTGTTGCCGGACATGAAAAAAGACAAAAAGGAAAAAAAAAAAGAAAGAAAGAACATAGAATTCACTGTGGATTCGTTTGCATGTTTTAATATTTTATATAAAAGGAATCATTGTATTCTCTTTTTGTCTAGCCTCTTTCACTCAGCCTAACTATTGTGAAATTTATCCATGTTACATGTATCAGTAGTTTGGGGTTTTTTATTGTTGCTGCTTATGAAAGATCCAGAATATATAAGGCTGGCCAGTTAGCTCCTTTGGTTAGAGCATTGTTCTGATAACATTAAGGTCCAGGGTTCAATCCCTATACCATCCAGCCACCAAAACCAAAACATAACGAAAAAACTAAAAAGAATATATAAAAGCTCTCAAAATTCAATAATAGGAAAACAAATAACCCAGTAAAAATGAACAAGCTATTTTAACAGATACTTCACCAAAAAAGATACATAGATGGTAAATAAGCACATGAAAAGATGCTCAACATCATAGTCTTAGGGAAGTGCAAATTAAAGTCACAATGAAATAGCACAACACACCTATTAGAATAGTCACATTCAAAATACTGAGCATACCAAATGTTGGTGGGGATGTAGAGGAACTAGAACTTTCTTACACTGCTGGTGTGAGTATAAAATGTTATAGTCACTTTGGAATGCAACTTGGCAGTTTCTTAAAAGGTTAAACACATACCTACTATTGACACATACAACAACGTGGATGAAATTCAGATTAATTATCCTGAGTGAACAAAGCTAGAAAAAAAGAGTACATACTACGCTTTCTTGTACTGCACTAGAAAATATGAACTAATCTGTATAGAGAAAAGGCAGATCAGTGGTTGCTGGTGGGGTGGGGGTAGGGGTGGAGTGGCGAGAAGGGGAGGATTAGGAGAAATTACAAAGGGGCACAAGGAAACTTTTGATGGTGATGAATATGTTCATTATCTTGATTGTGGTGATGGTAGACTTTAAATATGTGCAGTTTACTGTATTCAGCTACACCTCAATAAAGGTGTTAAAAAATGTGGTTATAGCCATATGTTGGAAAATAAGGTAGCAGTTAATAAAAATGAGAGATCTATGTATACTGCTATCAAGATATGGCTATGATATGTCGTTAAATGAAAAAAGCAAGTTGCAGAAAAATATCTCTAATATGACCTCATTTTTGTTAAGGAATTATTGTACCTGTGCTACATGTATTCGTATATACATATCTTTGTTTTTATATACATAGAGATAAAAGTCTGGAAAGATCCACATCCTGATAACGGCGTTTATCTCAGGGATGGGAATCGGGAGAGAGGTAGAGTGAAACTTTATATTTTATGTGCATTGGTATTGTTTAAATTTTAATTAAAAAATAATAATACCTCCCCTTAAGTACCCATTCCCATCTTGCCTTGTTATCTACCTGATGATAAATTCTGTATTTTTTAATATCAATTACGACTTCTCAAAATTTTGAGTTCTACCAAATCTTCATTTTTGTGTCCCCAATTCACAGCTCAGTGCCTGACCAATATAGCTTCCCGATAAGTGTTTAGTGAGAGAAATAGATATCTGTTTCTTCCAGCATCTGTGACTTCCATTCCATTGTATACAGAAGTGGGGATGCATTGGTTCTTTCTGTTTGTGTCTTGTTAGTCACTCATTCCTAAATAAGGAACTGATTTACTAATAACAATAATCAACTAAAACATTTATTACAGCCAAGAAGAGAAGTGGACAGACAGTAGTCAGAAATATAAATTAGCATCAATAATAGAAAAGAAGACTTAATTGAAGTTAGTTCAATTATTAGATGATAAGCCCATAATAGCTATATTTCGCCCATTCTGAGACTCACTTTGTTTTTTTTACTAATTAACATCTCTGAAATCATGACACTTCTTACAACTGATGGCATCTTAAAATTGTAATTGGAAATGTTTTTCCTTTCTTACTAGTACAGAAAATAATGTTATCTTAGATTTGATGGAATAGAATAATTTTAATTTCAGAGTACTTAATCTTAGTTTCTACACTGCTTTGAGAATATTATACAAAAACTGAGAGACACAGAAAATTTAAATGATTTTCCACTGCCATACATCAAGGTTAACATATAAAGTATTCGTTATACTATTAGAAAAACATTAAAACCTTTTGTTATATGGATAAATGGGTGATGGACATAGGAAGTTGACCCAAGAAGAAGTACATGTGAGCATATGGAAAAATATTCAACAGTAAAAGATTTAAAAATTAAAGCTATAAGTTACCATTTTAGATCTATTAAATTAGCACCAAAAAAAAAAAAAAGAGGAAGAAAAAAACAATAGAAACTTAAGATGGCACCTAGTTCTGGTAGCATTGTAAATTACTACAATTTTGTTTGATTATCTTTTTTTTTTTTTATCTCATCTGTTCTTTTCTCCTCTATTCCTTTTTTCTTGCGTTCTTTGTATAAATCAAATACTTTTTTTGTATTCTCTTACTGGCTTTTTAGCTGTGTATCTTTGCATTATTTTTAGGGGTTATTCTAGAGCAATAATTTCAAACATTTTGATCTCAGTATCCCTTTATACTCTTTAATCATTAAGGATCTCAAAGATGTTTGATTTATGTAGATTATATCGATTGATATTTTCCATATTAGAAATTAAAACATTTAAAATATTTATTAATTTATTTTAAAACAATAATAAACCCATTACATGTTCACATACATTACATATTTTAATGAAAATAACTTTATGTTCCCAAAAATGTAGTGCAAAGAGTGGCATTGTTTTAAGTGTTCGCAAATCTCTTTAGTGTCTGGCTTATTGGAAAAAGCTGTATTCTCATATCTGCTTCTGCATTCAATTTTTGTGACATGTTGTGCAGGCTGAATTATGTGAGGAAAATTTGGCCTTACACAGATATGTGCTTGTAAAAGAGAGTAGTTTTTAATAGCCTTTTCAGATTATTGTAGATAATTTTCTTGATATTATACTAAAACTCAAAAGTAGCAATTTCTTAGTTTCAATATGGAATGTGAAACCATATCAATTAACTTTTCATATTCTGCTATATTATAATCTACGGGTACACCTTGTACTCTGGGTGGATCCTTTACCCATGCATCATTTTATAATACCATGAATGGATAATTTGGGAAAGATTACTTTCCTGTTTTATGTAGATCTTCCAAATGTTGAAACATTTCATTGTACAATATTTAAAAATCACATTTGTTTATATTACCATTAGTCTCATTAGGATAATCTGTAAGTATTAAGAAGCTATCAAACTCATGGTGATGGACACAAGTTTTCCAAAATTCTAATATTTTTTCAAAAGCACAAAATTTATCTTTGGCAACAACTACTGTCATTTGTTTTTCTTGAAATGTTAGGCTCATTTATTTTGGAGAAAATAGATGCCAAATACCCAAGTCTTAATAACTATAGTTTTATCTACAGTAGCTCTTACAAGTAAAAATAGCATTCCATGAAAAAAGCAGCTAGTTCAGTTTACAGTTCATCTCATATGAGTGCTTTTCCTCAAGTCAGTCACTGTACTTCATATGCGGCAGAAGTGCTTTGGCATGCTTTCCATTTTGTCACAGAATATTAAAAAGAGTCAATGTTTTATAAATTTATAAATATTCAAATGTAAATATTCAAGGGTCAGTATTGTATAAAATTAGTAATTTTTACTGCTTTATCAATCAGAGAAATTAAAAACAATTCTTATTTTATTTTACAAAAATTGGTGTATTCTTTACTACCCACTGGATCATGGTAGCGAATACATTTTGATGCCACTGCCTTGTTTTACGCTAAGGCAGTTGCAGTTTTACCCATCGTTGTTTTTATACCCTTTGTGCAAATGTCAACATGGTGAAAGAGGCAAAATATATTATTATTATGAGAATAGTTTTGACTTAGTGGACCACCTAAAAGAAGGGACCCCACTTTGGGAACCACAGTTATAGAGATTACAATATGCTTCCTCAACTTAATACAGTCTACTTAGAGTTAATATTGTTCCACCTAACATAAAATATAAGAACATTACAGCAATATGATTCCACTTATCTTCCTCCAACATTTGTGCTATTGTTGTCATATAGTTTACCTCTCTATATAAGTGCTACAATCATTGTTACTATTTTTGCTGTATATAGTTAGCAATTTGGCTTTTTTTTTAAGAAATTAAAAAAATAATTATACTGCCTTTTATAGTTACCTGCATATTTATCACTTCTGGTCTCTTCTACCTTAGAGATCTGAGTCTCTATCAGGTACCATTTTTCTTTATCCTGAAGAGCTTTAACACTTTATAGAGCAGGTTCTGCTGGTGACAAATTCCCTCAAATTTTGTTTATCTGAAAATGTCTTTATTTTAAAATTCTGAAAGACTTTATGCTGTATACAGAATTCTAGGTTGACAGATTTTTTTTTTTTTCCCAGCACTTTAAAGATGTCATTACTTTGTCTTCTGGCCTCCATTATCATTGTTTCTGATCTTTCAAAATTTTAAAATAAAGGAAGAAATCAGCTGTATTTCTTTTCCCCTGTATGTAATAAGTACTTACAAGATTTCTCTTTGGCCGGCCCGGTGGCGCACTGGATAGTGCGCCGCTTGGGAAGCGCGGTGGCGCTCCCGCCCGAGGGTTCGGATCCCACATACAGACCGGTTCCCGCTCACTGGCTGAGCGAGGCGCGGGAGCAACACCGAGGGTTGCGATCCCGTTGCCGGTCCCCGGTCCGGTACGGGGGCAACACTGAGGGTTGCGATCTGTTGCCGGACACGGAAAAAGACAAAAAAAAAAAAAGATTTCTCTTTATCTCTAGTTCTTAGCGGTTTTCTTTGTATTTATGTCCCCTGGGGTTTGCTGTGCTTCCTGGATTTGTTGGTTGCTGATGCTGCTGTTGCTTTTTTTTTTGTTTTTATAATCAAATTTGGGAAATTTTTCAGTTAGTATTTTTTCAGTTTTTATCTTATCCACTGTCTCTCTCTCTCTCCTCTTATCTCTGGGACTTCAACTTATGTTTATTAGACCAATTGGAATTATCCCACAGGTTACTGAGACTCATACATTTTTTGTCAATCTTTTTTTCTCTTTATTCTTCAGTTTGGATAATTTCTATACCTGTCTTAAAGTTTACTTATCCTTTCTTCTGCAGTTTACATCAATTGTTAAGCCTACCCAGTAAATTTCATATTTCAGATATTATATATGGGTGTGTTCTAGACTTTCCTTTTTAAAAAAAATAGTTTCCATTTCTTGGCTAAGATTTTCCCCGTCCATTCATTCTGTCCATATTTTCCTTTAAATCTTTGAACTTATTTTTAAAGCTATTTTAAAGTCTTTGTGAACTAATTCCAATATTTGGTTCTCTCAAAGTCTACATTTACTGACTACCTTTTCTCTTGCTTCACATGTCTAATCATTTTTGATTGTATGGTCATCATTATGGATGATATCATGTATGGAGTCTGGATTATGTTGTTTTCCTTTGAAGATGTTGACTTAAATTATTGCCGGCTCTTGCATGGGTCATGTTTGATTTTAGGTGTTGTCAGGGTGGGACTATTTTGGTATTGTCCTGAATCTAATGTGGCTCTTATTCCAATGGCATGGCATTTCTGGAGTCTTAACTGAATACCCAAGGTGTTCAGAGAGATCTCTCCACTCTGACTTAGCGAGAACTTCAAGCACTGCACTCTCTATATCCAGTCAGTTCTTGTTCCTCCACCCTCGTCTGCAGAATCCTCTCTTTTAGGCCCTGTGGAGTCTTGCCCTGTGGATAAGCAGCCAGCACTGGATAAAAATGCTAAGGGAATTCTCTTGCAGACTCAGGGGCCCTTCCTTCTGTGCAGCTCCCTCTTCTTTGGTATTCTGATGCACTAACCCTCACCACCTCAGCAACTGTGAACCTGATCTCTGCCTTCTTAACTTAGGAAACTATCATTCAGTGAGACAACCACTCTCTGCTTGGGCTCCACCTCTCTCACCACAGTCTAGAATGTGTCCCCAGACAGAATGATTGGGTGAATGTTGGAACTTACCTTTTGTGTTTCTCTTCTTTTATTAAGGATCACAGTCCTACACTGTCTGAAGTGTAGCCAAATGCCTGAAAACAGTTACTTCATATATTTTATTCAGTTGTACAATTGTTTGTAGCAGGAGGAGAAATCCATTACCATATACTCTGTCATGGCCCAAATCACAAGTCTTATACAGTAGTTCCCCCACCCCCACACCCTGTCACAGTTTTTGTGCTTTTAGCAGTTTCAGTTATCCATGGTCAACAGCAGTCCGAAAATATTAAATGGAAAATTTCAGAAATAATCTAAGTTTTAAATTGCTGTCTGTTCTGAGTAGCATATTTCAAACAGTTGTAATTATAATACATATACAATTTGAGATCTGCTTTTTTAACCTCATGTTATTTCATAAACACTTTTCCGTATTGTCACATAATAGTCATATTTATTATTTTAAATGTCTGCATAATATTCCTTTGAGTTACCATAATTTTTTCATTCCCCATCACTGAGGTTTCTAATTTTTTGCTATTATATTTAGTGTTCCAATGAATATCTTTGTACAGATATTTCTTTGTATAGAACTTCTTTTGAGTTACTTTGTTGCAATAAATTCCCAGAAGACCAAGCAGTATGAACCATTTTTTCCTTTGTTTTTTATTGTTGTTGTTAAATACCTTATTATTTTCAGATTGTTTATTAGTTATTTGTCTCTGTGCTTAAATTCTATAGTAGTTGTATTTATTACTTATAAAATCTTGAATAATTCTTATTGCTGGCTCTTGGTTTTTGGTATACATGAATCAGGCTCTTCTAACATAAAGAACTGCCATAAAGCAGCAGGTCTGGAGGAAGTCCCCGTAAATACAGTAGGAACATTTTGTAGGTTCCTCTAGGGATTCCGTAACTGTACACTGGAAAAATCTGTTCTACAGGAGCTTAGGGTATAATATTCCCCTCATTTAGCAATTAAGAAAATGAAGCAACATAAAGAACAGTGTAAGGAAGTTAGAGCAATTTAAGAAATAGCTAAATCTATTAAATACTTAAGTAGCAAGTTAAATTAACAGTTTGAAACAAATGCTTAAAGCTGAAGACCACATATACTCTCATTGTCTTACAGATTGATTCTTTACAAGGAAATGGATTGTTCTATTTTCTTTTTTATGTGTTGTAGAAATTTATAGATGAGAAACTCATTCCCAGCCTTAGTAATACTATTTTTTCAATAAATGACATGTTGCCTTTAATGTCATAACTGTTGTATAATAGTATTCTATATGTATTTATATATACAGAATATAAAGTATAGTTGCTAGCCCCGATTTATATGTGATTACCCACATATATTAAAATAAGTCAAAACAAAAATCTATTTTAATCTCATTCATTAAAGCAAACGACAAAGCTGCTTATTTGTGTTGTAAATGATTGGGTTTTATTCAAATACTAGTGGTTAAATTTTCATCTGTGGAATTCTGATTTTTACATTATCATTTGCTTTCCCTGGAGACGCCAGTATACCAATTTTGATCCCTTTAAAAAGAAAACAGTTTCTCACCTTTCAGTGGTGATAGCCAGATCATTGGAATATACCCTCTCATATCTGACTGCATAAACATGACTTAAAATAGTACCAAGTTTATCACCATTCTACTCAAAGAAACTCCTTATTTTGTCATTATTACACCCAATTTTCTAGATACTCAGTTTTAAGACCTTGGAATCATTCCTATTATTCTTCTTCTCCAGTTTCCAGTTAATCTCCAGGTCATGACTACAGTTTTTTCAGTCTCCACCTCCATTCTTCCTTTCTGTTTCCCATTGCCACCATGTTAGACCTGGGACCCATTACTCCTAAACCATTGAAACAGTCTAATTGGTTTCCCTTCCTCCAGTCCTTCCCCACTTCATTGTGTTTTGCATACTGCTTAACATGTCAGCCCCACATTTAAGATCTGAAATCTGACCATTACCCAGCTCCCACCTTCATCTGCAGTTACCCAAGAGCACCAGTCAAAATGGCTTTTTTTCATTGTATCCTGTATATGCGATCCATCCTGCCAGCTTCTTAACAAGTAATTTCCCACAAGTAATTTCTTTTTCCCCAAACCTGAGCCCAAATCCACCTTTCTCTTTTTATTTTTATTTATGTTTTTTTAAATTTTATTTTAAGATCTCAATTGGCTTTATTGCAATTCCAGAGTCGAGTAACACGTTATTCCATAAAATAGAGTAAGTGTTCCTCACACCTTCCTCATAAGCCTTCCTATTTGTCCCAGTAGCATTAATTGGCTACACTTCCACTCCTCAGGTGCTAACCATGTATTCTCCATTCTGTTATTTACTTTTTGTTTATTAGCCTGCATTAGGAGAATATAAACCCATGACAGGCAAGGATTAGGTTGTAACTCTCTCAATATCCCCCACTGCCTTGGTAGACAATAACAGACTAATGGTGGAGAAGATGGGCTTTGAAGTGACACAAACCTGGATTTGAATTCTGGTTCTGTCCCTTCCTGGCTATATGACCTTATGTAAATTACTAAATTTCTGTTTCCTCATATGCAGAATGAGCATGATTATAACCCCCCACACATAGGGTTTTTGAAAGGATTAAATAAGACATATAGGTGTGTATTTAATGTGCTTAGCACAATACCTGACACATAATAAATAATAAATGGTAGTAATTATTATTATAGTAATTATGATCATGTTAACTGCTCAGTTAACGTTTGTCAGTCACCATAATAATGCACCTCCAAGAATTTTATAATATACCCCTTCTCATCAGTCAGATGACTCCAAATATCATATGATAATAGTGTTAGGGGTTTTTCTTATAGCTGTCAGTAGGCTATATGAAACGTGAATGTGGGGTATATAATTTTTTTATTGTTTAGAAAAGTGGTTTATTCCATGAAATTGTTGCACTCACTTATCTAACCTATTGCAAAAAAAAAAAAAAAATGCAAATTTTGTAAAAACAAACCCACCCCCGCAAAATTACCTTTTTTGTATACAGGTATTGCTTCTATTCCAAAAAAGACATTTTTGCAGCAGAAAATATCTTCTCATATACAGAATAAATTCTGAAACTAATATATATAAATAAATATAAATATGTATTTAATATAATTATATATAATATATAATATGTAAAGAAAGTGCCAGATGTTAGAAAGGTGATTCTTTTATATGCTATATCAAGTACTCTATCATTTAGGGGTTTTTTTTGGGGGGGGGGTTGTGGCATAGGGAACCAAACCCTTGACCTTGGTGTTACAAGGCTGTGCTCTAACCAACTATGCTATCTAGTTAATTCTACCATTTAAATATAAATGAATTCATTTATAGAAATGAAGGTAGCTAGTAAGAAAAACAAATCTAAAGTTACTTGGAAAATTGCAGGGTAAGTACAAAATAATTTAAAACTTGCATCTCCTTGACAGCAGAGTATCAGCATATAAGTGTTGTAAAAGGAGCATTAAAAAAAACTATTAGGAGACAGAAACTGTTGGGGTCCTAGATGATGGTCCCCAATACCCTCCCCCCAAGTCCTTGGGACCACTTTGGTCACCAGAGCTGGGGAGATGGTTTGTGATGACTTTGCCTGCTGCAAGAATGTGCTGTGCGCTCTCAACATGGTCTACATGCTGGTGGGCTTGTTGCTCATTGGAGTGGCTGCCTGGGGTAAGGGCCTGGGTCTGATGTCCAGTATCCACATCATAGGAGGAGTCATTGCTGTGGGAGTCTTCCTTCTCCTTATTGCAGTGACTGAATTGGTGGGTGCTGTCGAACACCACCAAGTCCTGCTATTTTACGTGATCATCCTTGGTTTGGTCTTCATCTTCCAGTTTGGAATCTCTTGCTAATGTCTGGCTATTGATCGAAACACACAGACAGATGTCATCAGTGCTTCTTGGTGAGTCATGAGCAACAAGACCCGAGATGAACTGGGAAGAAGTTTTGATTGTTGTGGATTGTTCAGTCTTACAACCCTATATCAACAAGATTACACTTTCTGCACTGCAATCTGCAAGAGCTGGAGCCCCACTTGCCAGATATGTGAGAAAAGTTTCTTGGGCATTCAGTTGAAGCCCTGAAAATCCTGGGGGGTGTTGGACTCTTCTTTAGCTTTACAGAGATCCTTGGTGTCAGGCTAGCAATGAAATTTTGAAATCAAAAGGATCCTCGAGCCAAACCCAGTGCCTTTCTGTGAGTCTCTGGATCCTTCCAACTTCTCTCCTTAATCCTTTTCTTCCTCCCTTAGGGAGAAACTAGGGTCTACAGTCCTTTTTGTTTGAAAAGAAGGAAAAGCCCTTCCCCACATCCCCTAAAACTGATTGAACAGCTAGGTTTTATGGCTTGATATATTTTGGTGTGAGCAAGACTATAGGGAATAGAGAGAAAAACTTCTTCCCTCTCCCCCCAAGTGGATATGAGAAGGCCCTGGGAATACAAGGGATAGGGGTTGGAGTCATTCCTAGCTATTTCCCCTCTCCCCACTTCCACGTGCTAGACCACCTCAACATACCCTGGCCTGGCTCCAAGGGTAAATCAGGAACACAGCCAAGGAGAAAACCACCAAGAACTCTTTCTTGGACCCAGCTTGAGAAAGTTCAGTGAATATAAAAATAAAAGCCTTGTTAACTCCACATTCAAAGAAGCAACATATGTTCCTTTCTAATCTTTGCTGGTCAAGGGGCTCCACTGACAGCCTAAGCCCTGTAACTGAAAGAGACAGTTAAAGAACCTTAAAGAGGTTCTACATGGAATTTCCTTCTTCCAAATGGTTTTTCCAGATCTTCCAATGGCAAAGCCAGTCAGAGGAAGAAACATTTAAAAAAAGAAAAGAAGAAAAAAAACTATTAAAGAATAAGAATGCCCTGTTCATAAACTAACAAAAAGGCAAATAAATTTAGCCTTAGAGTAAAAAACAGCAAACCATACCAGCACCCAAATAATCATGTACCAAAGTGCTCTGGGGACTTTACTTCGGCAGCCATTTGCCAAAGGGGCTGGGGCTTCCAGCACAACGAAATTTAAACAGAAGAACCGTAGGAGTTCCAGGGTTGTACCAGCACCATCTGTAGGAACATCTGACACAAAATGTATTCATTTGACATGGAATTAGTTTGTATCATTTGTTTTTGACTAATCTAGAATGAAAGATATAGTCCCTGTCGCCTTTTTTCTTACTTCTTCAATTATCCAGCATGTTTTACAATCTTTTTCTTTTTAAATAGGGATCATATGCAATGGTCTAATGAAGAAGAAGCAGCAGCCAGAAAAAAAGTAGAGGAAAATTCAGCTGTGCGAGTCCTTCTGGAAGAACAAGGTAGCCAACTACATGCTGTAGCTCCCGGAGTTGGGCTTTGTTTGACCTTCCACTGGTTCAGTTCACACCTTAGTCACTTACACTCCTGCTTGTGTCATTACTTTTGAGAGTTTTAGCTTCTACCTGTGCCAATCCACTTGTTCTATTTGGCGGAATTCCCAGTTCTTCCAGTGTAGTGGGACCAAAGTTAATGAAGTAAATTAGGTATTCACCTATAATTGATCTTTTGGTAGTCACATTACTGCTTTTTCTGGGAGATACATATTTGAATAGCACTTCAAATAAACTATGAAAACGTAATTTGAAAATGTTCCTCTTACTATGCTGCTTTTAGTATGCTATCATACATTTCACTTGCTAGGAACTTTGAACAAATTCTTAAACTTTGAGTGAAGAAGGTAAAGTCATATCAGATATTTCTGGTCTTTAGGATAAACATAAAGTTTCAATAAGGATTAAAGGCACTTTTCTTGGAGGCCTTTATATTTAGAGTTTAAGGCCTTGCTAACCTTCATAAATGGCTTTTTAAAAATTGGCCTATGCTATTTAAAAAAAAACCCAAAAAACAGAAAATGACAGGTGTTGACAAGGATGTGGAGAAATTGGAGCTCTGGTGCACTGTTGGTAAAAGGGCACAGCTGCCACAGAATACAGTGTAGAGGGCCCTCAAAAAATTAAAAATAGAACTGCCATATGATCCAGCAATCCCACTTCTGGGTTATATCCAAAAGAATTGAAAGCAGGATTTCAAAGAGATATTTGCACACCCATATTCATAGCAGCACCATTCACAATAGACAAAAGGTGAAAGCAGCCCCCATGTTCATAGTCAGGTGAATGGATGAACAAAATGTGTTATATACATACAGTGGAATATTAATCAGCCTTAAAAAGGAAAGAAATCCTGTCACATGCTATAGCAAGGATGAAACTTGAACACATTATGCTAAGTAAAATAAGCTAATTTCAAAAAGAAATACTGTATGATTTCACTTATATGAGATATCTAAAGTAGTCAAACTCATAGAAATAGAAAGTAGAATGGTATTGCCAAGGGCTGGGAGGAGAGGGAGAGAAGGAGTTATAGTTTGGCAAGATGAAAACATTCTGGAGATCTGTTTTACAACAATGTGAATATATGAGGGCACTTCAAAAAGTTCATGAAAAAAATGGAACTAAATGATAATAAAAAATCTTTCCATGAACTTTTTTGAAGATCCCTCATATTTAACACTACTGAACTAAATACTTAAAAATGGTTAAGATCTTAAATTTTATATTATGTGTTTTAAAAAAAAAATTTTAAGTGCACTTGAAAAAAAAATTGTCCCATGTCTTTCTTCACTGCATAGCTGGGAACCCACAGACACCTTGCCCAACATCTACACTCTTTATATAGGATTTTCCACCTTATTTTTCTTAAAGTGATTTCTTCTTTAGAACATTTGATTCTCTTTTTAATATATATAGTTCATCAAAGTACCAAATAAACACAGACATCTATATAACTCATAAATGAATTCTCACAAAGTTCAGTGAACACAAAGTGAATACACATATGTAAACAGCACCCACATCAAGAAACAATATTACCAGTAACTCAGAAACATCTTCATGCTCCTTCTCAATTACAGTACTCCCCCTCAACCCCTCAGAACCAATGAAAAGTAACCACTGTTCTGGTTTCTAATATCATAGATTAGTTTTGGCAGAAAAACTTGGTTCTGGTCATCATCATTTCTTGGTCACTCTTATAGCACTATCAGTGTAACCATTAGATAGAGCAAGGGTCAGCAAACCACAGCCTATGGGCCAAATCCAGCCCATTGCTTGTTTTTATAAGTAAAGTTTTATTGGGACATAGACACACTCATTTGTTGACATTGTCTGTGGTTGCTTTTGAACTATAACTAGAGTTGAGTAGTTGCAACAGAGACTGTATGTGGCCCACAAAGACTAAAATACTTACTATCTGGCCCTTTACAGAAAAGGTTTTTCAACCCAGGATAGAATTTTTTCCAGATTGATCAGCTGTCCTGAAACTTCCCAGGGAAAGATGTTTGCATTCCTCTGTGTAAGCCAAGCATAGTGAAAATCACTAATCCCGCTGGTAGTTAACTATTGTTCATGAACTTTAGTCTACAGTTGAGGCTGAAGTTTGAAGCAAAGTTAGCTGAGAAAACTGAGCTAATGAGACAGCCACTAACTAGTGAAGGGGGCAGTGCTGACCTATCTTGTCCTCTGGTATCATTGATAACCTATCATATCCTGTGGCATCGTTTGCTATTCCTTAAAGCTAGTTCTCCTTCCTCATCCTAAGCATTTATGTGTCCTGGAGGGCAGACAGGAGAGAAGAGCACCTGATCTGCAATGGAATCATTTTATTTTTATAAGCTTCAGCCATGCAGTCCAAGAGTGGAATATGGCCAGGGAGTGTTGGGGTTGGATTTGAGGGTGCATACCAGTGGCAATACTGCTTACAAATCAGCCAACATTGCATTCCTTTGCAAGAACTCTATCACACTGTTTCTGAGGAAGTATAACTTTGCTTCTTTGCCAGCAGCTGCACAGACATATTTTCCACATTACTCAAGCTTCTGCTAGTGGCCACCTGGATGTGACAGAGACTCAAGCCTAAACCGAATTAAAAGTTATCAATCATCTTAATTCATTTCCAGGAAGTTAAAAATTATTCACAGTGTATTTCCTGATAATATGAAAAAACAAGGATTTTTTTCTCACCCTCTTTTGAATATTTGTTTAGAACATAAATAGATGAGCAGTGCTGATAATGTTCCCTTAGAGTGCTCTGTATGTGGCTGCTATTTTGTCCTATTTATATTAACAGTGAACTTGAGTGAAGCTAATGAGAAGGTTATTTTAGGGCCTTGGAAACCGCAGTAAAGGAAAATGACAGTTTCCACAGAACCATAGTGTGACTGAAATAGAAAGTGGTGACTGGCCTCTCTCTAGAGAAGCAGGAAAAGCAGACAGGAGAGGGCTGATGATACCACTTTGAAGTGTTTGATTTGCCTATTAGGATGTCCAGTCTCTTTCCGAGCAAATTTTCTGGCTGCTGTGGAGACACAGAACAAAAGATTCCATTTCAAAATGACTCAAAGAGGTAGAGGCTTCTGCTGGGTCCCCTCTGCATTCCCCCTGTAACACTACGCAGTGTGGTGGGCTTCATATGTGTCAGGGGACCACTGCAGGGAGAGGAACACGTTATGAGGGTGACTGTCTTATCACACTTAAGCAAGGTTACACAGAACAATAACTAAGGCTGCCAGGAGAGTGGCAAAGAAAGGAAACTTTTGTTCTGAGGAACTGTGTTGATTGACGTATGACAGGACATTACACTGAGAGCCACCCAATGCAGTTTCTGCTCAGGGTCATAGACCTACCAGTCTGCAAAAATCCTAGGTGATGAGGCTTCTGATTTGATGTTTAATGTCTGTATGAATGTAGGTCAAGGTGAATGAGTTGTTTAAAAGCTCTACTCTCAAAGTTTGTAAGAACCTGAAGGAAGGAAACCTTGACCTGGCTCTTCTGTCAGTGCTTCTGTTAACTACCATCTTTTCTTATCTAGGATAGTCCTAAGTCTTTGGAAGAGCCAGTTTTCTCCCATCAGTTTTGCATATAAGTATGCCATATGTAGATTATTATACACAGGAGCACTGTTTATTGATCTTATCTCACCTTATTTTAATGCCACTGGGAGGAAACACTGGTTGTTCTCCAATGCTGGCCAACTCTCTGGCACATTACTTTTGGTCTCTGTGTTTGTTGGGCTCTCCTGTCACTCCCATTTCCCATTTCTCGCCTATTATCTCAGCTGTTGGTGAGAACTGAAGTCAGGAAACACCCTCACAATCTGAAAATTAGGAGGTATGCATCAAAAATAATAGCCTTTTGCTGCAGGATGGTTGATATTTCACTTCTGTGATTAAAATGTGTAGCATCCATGTTCTCATTAATAGTATTTCTTTCAGTTAGATTTCCCAGATTAATAATTTTGAATTCCACTTTTCTTTTTAGTAGTTTCTTTTCAATTTTATTATAGTTCATGTTTCTTTTAAAAGCAGGTTAATTCAGAGAAATGAGAAAGTTACATTGGCAGTTTTTGAGTTAACATGATTATATTTTATAATTTCCTTATAACATCTCCAGTGTGTTGTATTTCAGCTGGTTATTTAGCAAATGTAATGGGTTTTTTAAACTTAATAACAGAAGCAGCTGCTACTTTTACTTTAAAATATTTATGTAAATAACTACTTAACCTAGACTAAGTGATCTATGTCAAGCAAAATAATGAGAGTCCCACTGTACCTCACCATATGAATACCTTACCACTTGAGAGAATGTTCTGTATGGAAAAAATTGAGTACCTAAAGGTTTTGTGCTGGTAAATTTAGGGTGCTTGTTTATAAGTTGGCTTTCGTTGTTAAAATTTCATGCAGTGCTCTTAGGAGTACACTTTTAATTTCATAACTTTGAGTTTTATTAAACAATGAACTTTATCAGTGACGTGGAAATTTCTAACTTTGAGAACTCAATTCACGTAATTGATATGCAAAAATAACTTTAAATTGCTTTTTGTTACATGGCAACTTAGAATAAATTTTCATAATTCATATTAATCATATCATATGTCAGATACACAAATGGTTTAATTCAGTTTTGTAGTTGTGATGTTTGGTGTGATTCAGAGTGAATTCTGAATATTTAAATATGGTTAGTGTGCCATATTCCTTCTTCCCCTCAGCGGTATTGAATTTAATAAGTGAATAATTGAGAAGTTGCTTCATTTGGTTGTGGTTAAACAGATCACTACATTCCTTTTACTGCCACTGGCATAGAGCAATTAACTGAATTGGCAACCTAGGAAAGCAAAAAGAAAAGAATGTTCCTTCAAGAAAAATTTATCATTAATACACCTGTTTAGAAGGTTAGTTTGAGAAGACAAAGACAGAGCAGATTTCTCCACACATTATTCTTTTATTATTATTGGCCTGAACTTGTGGAAATAGGAGGTTGAGACTAAATTTTTCACTCATGGTCAGAGAAGTAACTCCTCCAATTCCCCTGTTATTACGGATACTCTTGCAGTTTAGGGATTTCAATCATATACTGAAGGTGTTTGTTATCTCAATCATTGTTACGATGAGTTTGATTGAGCTTTTGTGGGGTCTCAGAAGCTGTCGCACATTACTGGGAACTATGAAGTTTCCAGCATCGATTGGAGATACTGCTGAAAGCACAACTTTAAACACGTTCCAACCCATTGGTGTGGCTTCTGTTTCTGTCCCATAAACCCATGTATTCTCACAGAGCATGTTTTGTTTTCTATTGCTCATCATAACTTTATCATATAACCTGGCATGGTTTATATTTTATTTAATTCAAAGAATGGGGCTTAATTAATTCTGTATTTCTGATCTGTTTTAATGAAGGTTAACTCCAGCATTTACTTCCAATGATTATAAGTCACATTGAGGTTTTAATTTCAACTTTATGCTTCATAATTGAGAGGAAAGTAAGAATCAGAAAAACAAAGACTATTTTCAGAGACATTTTGGAGAGGGTTCATATTGACCTTGTGTCAGAAAGGCAGTGTAGTATAATGGTTAAGAGCATGGGCTTTAGAGTTTGACAGACTTGGTCCAGGTCCTAACTCTGCTCTTTCTAGCTGGGTGACCTTGGGGAAATTTTTTATTCCCTCTTGACTTTGAATTTCTTTATCTGTAGACTAGAATACACTGTCAGTCTGAGAGATACCATTAGGATTAAATGGGGAAAAAAAATCCAAGTAAGGCATTTAGGATAGTGCCTGGCACATAATAGACACACAGTATGTGTTATTGTTGTTATTTTTAATGTTGCTATTATTGGTATTATGATTTCTATAATTTTTAAAATTTTTTTCTCCTAATTCCTGAGTGGGAAATACTTGAAAAAGGCTTTAAAATATATATATATTAGCAAATCTTGATTATGGCCTTCTAATAGTAATAAAGTTATTTTTAAAGATTGCATAGGCTAGGGTTGAATTTAGATGCTTGATATGTTTGGTATCCGAACCAGATTGTAGTCATGTCAGTGCAAATTCATTTTCTTATATACGCTGTAAAAATTAAAACAGCAGTACAGGATAATGTTTTTTTGTTGTTTTTTTTTCCCCCATTTTCGTGACTGGTAAGGGGATCGCAACCCTTGGCTTAGTGTCGCCCACACCGCGCTCAGCCAGTGAGCGCACCGGCCATCCCTGCGGTGGGAGCGCCGCACTCTCCCGAGTGAGCCACGGGGCCGGCCCTAACAGGCTAATGTTTAAAACAGCAATCGGGTTTTTTTTTTTTTTTTTTTGGTGGCTGGCTGGTACATGGATCAAATCCTGGACCGTAAAATTATCAGCACCATACTCTAACCAACTGAACTAACTGGCCAAACCCTGAAAACAGCAATCTAATCCAAGATTTGTAGTTTGTAGAACTGACAATGTTTAATGTTCTCAGTAAATTTGTGGGTCTAATAGGAAAGTACATAGAATTTCGAGAGCTTAAGCAGACTTTAGATATACTCTAATTTAACCCCCTCATCTAATGAGGATACCCAGGAGGCAAGTAGAATGAAGAATTCAGCCAAGATTCTTTATCTTCGTGTAAGATGTAGATACAACTTTGTAAAAGAAAGAACTACCTAATAATCATTAAATTGTTACCATTGCTCCAAACTTTCATCTGATTGTTATGAATAAATATAGAATAAATTTTAGAGTTGCCAGCAGTATATTTACTGTTCTCTGTGAATGTTTTCTCTAAATATTATTATCCTTTATTTCTTTAAATTGCACATTACTGTTACTGTTTTGATCTGCATAATTTGTTTGCTCATCCCCACATTGTTGGGCATTTGGGTTATTTCCCACTTTTTCCTATTATAAATAGAACTGCTATACACATCTTTTTATCAGGTTACTCCCCTGCACCCCCGAACCCCCAATTAATTCCTAAGGGAATATACCCACAAATTATTTGAGGTATAGTATAACCTAGTAGTTTCTAGTAGTTAGGTTCAAACTTCAAAGTAGCTCGGTATTGGAAACTTAAATACTGGAGATTTGACTAAATGTAGGTCTTCTTAGCTGGCTGCTCTTTATTAGGCAGAAAATCTTTTTCCTGCACAGTGTGAGTCACAAAGAGAATTTTTAAGGTAAAGAAAGAAGTTTGGAGGAGACCATGGGGAAATTTGACAGTTTTCTAGTTTCTTCTGAGTCTAATTTTCAGATTATTGTTTTTTTTTTTTTCTACACAGTACGCCAGGTACATTCCAATTTTTAAAAGTAGAGATAGAACTGTTTTAAAGATAATGTACATTTTTAGATTAACCATAAGTAACCTTTCCATTAGTGTAGATGTGAGCATATTTTGGACTTAACATCACATAATTCTTTTGTTACAAAGATACACTTTCATTTCTCAGATCCTAAATACAGATGGGAGTTCTGTCTTTATAGCAGTCCTGCTGCCAGATACAATTCAGCCTTGATGGGAAGGAAGTCTTGTGGCCACATGGGTGGAGATCCATGGTACAAGGCCATAAAGATAAAAATGGAAAGAAAAGGAAAACTACAAGGGCTTCAGGAGAGGGCTCTGTAACAAAGATGAACCTGATTGTAGGCAACTGCTTGCTGTGGGGGTAGAGGCTTCATTAAAATTATGAAGGAAATGAGTCTTTGATTTTTACTTTTAGTTTAATTTACTTTTGGAATTCACATGGGTCAAAATTCAAGTGATAGGCTGTCCAGTTAGCTCACTCAGTAGAGTGTGGTTCATAATACCAAAGTCAAGGGGTCAGATCCCTGCACTGGCCAGCCACCAAAAACAAAAAAAATCCAAATGAAAATTCTCCCACAAATTGTGGTCCCCAGCCACTCTATTCCCCTTCTTAGAAGCAATTAGTATTACTAATCATATGATTATTCTTCCAGAAGTATTTTGTACTTGTACAAGTAAACATATGTCTACGTATACATTTATGTTTCTATGCAGGTACACACATGTCTATTTCTTTTTTAAAAAAACAAATGGTTGCATAATATACACACTGAACATCTTGCTTTTTCACCTAACACTAAATCTTGGAAATTATTCTATACCCATAGAAAGCTTCTGCATTCTTTGAAAGCACTTTAAAAATATCATATGTCTACGAGTGAAAGTAATTCTTAATCCAGGGGTTAGGCCTAAGGATTAGGCCTATTACATAACAGTATTCAAGAAATGTTTGTTGAATAAATGAGGATGGATTCAAATTAATTATTTTATTAATTTAAGGTTCAGATGGGAAGAGGCAGAGAGCTAAAAATTGCCCAAAGCTCTGAGACTATTGACCTAACCCTGACCCTGGGACCCAAGGATGATACCACAAAATGCATATCTGTTTTAAGAAGGCATCAGAAATTCTCTTTGGGATGTCAATAGGAAGAGATATCTGTGGAGACTGAGGAAGAATGGAGTTTTGGGATGGCCTCTGGACTCCAGGAATCAGGAGACATGGTCCTGGTTCCACTGTGACAAGGCTCTAGGACCTGGAATAAGTGGGTTTGGGTGCTTTCTTCAAATGCAAAACAAGGGGGTTAGAGTAGACTATTTCAGTGGACTCTTCTAGCTCTAAAATTGTATGTTTATAATTCGACAATTTCCTGTCTGATCACCAGTTTGCACAATTGTCATGTTGAAACTGCATTTGTAGAGACATCAAAAATGAGATGTCCTTTCTCTAACATAATAAAGAGGCACATGGGTCATTGGTAAAAATGTGATTAAGATTCCAAGATTAGACTGTAGAAAATAGTTTGCAATGGTTATATTGCAAAAATTTATTGGCCAAATTGTTAATAAAAGCAGATTTATTAAGGTAAGACTATCTATTCATTGACATGTTTTGAAAGAATTAAATCTCTGTGATTTTAATTATCTGATAAGTAAAAATTATTATAATATTAAAGTTATTCAATAGTAAATATTATTATAAATGATGAATAATATTCGATAATATTTCATTGTTAAATACATTTAATTATTAAAATAGTAGCTACTAGTAAGCATAATTCATAGCAAAATAAGTCTTTTTTCTCTCTTTATTTTAGATAAGTATGAGAGTGAAGCTAGTAAATACTGGGACAGATTTTACAAGATTCATAAGAATAAGTTTTTCAAGGATCGTAATTGGTTGTTGAGGGAATTTCCTGAAATTCTTCCAGTTGATCAAAAAACTAAAGAGAAGGCGGGAGAATCATCATGGGATCACTTAAAGACTAATGCTGCAAATTGTTTCTCAAGAATGCACTGCCCTACTATGCCTGAAGAAACAAATCATTGTAAGAAAAATCTGGGCTTGTCAGATGGTCAAAGCAAAGCAGAATCTAATTTTTCCAATATATACACTGAAGAACACAGAAAAGGACCTCTGAAGACTGAATTGTTTCCTGGTAGCAATGCCACTTTCAGAATACTAGAGGTACTGTACTCAAGGGACAAAGACAGCGGGAGGTGACAATTCTAAAATGTACATTCCATATTATTTTATTAACAGTCCAGAGTTTTGAAAATGATCAAATCTAACCAAATTAGTGTTCAGTATACTTTTGTGCATAAATAATATTTAAGGGATTCACGTCTTTAATCAGTCAAATTTTAAGTTTGTGGTTTTAATTTTGTTTTTGTTGGGGTTTTAAAATGTGTCTGCTTTCATTTCTAACTTGAGGGCAATTTTATGTATTAATAAAGTTTTGACCTTAATTTTTACTTTCTGTTATTACCCCTTTTTAGGTGAAATAGAAATAAGTGAGATATATAATTTGCTATAATCTGATGTAGACCTTGGTTTTCGGTTTTTAAACTAAACCCTGTCTTTCCAATTTTAAAGGTAATATATGAGTATATTGATTACAGAGAATTTGCTAAAGAATGGATAAGAGATATGAAATTATCCACAATTCCACAAAAGATTTAACCACTGTTAACATTTTACTGATTGTTTTTTCCTTTTGTTTATACTGTACATGTATGGGGGGGTTATTTCTATTTAACATTATATCAAAAGCAGTTTTCCCTATCTTCGAAATTTCTCTAGAAACATTTTCATGACTGCAAAATATTTTACTGTGAGGAGTACTATAATTTTACTTATCTATTTTCACAGTACCGGGCATTTGAATTGTTTTTAGGTTCTCTACAGCAAACATCTTTGGTTGTAGATTTTAGCTGCATTTTCTTTTATTATCTTGGGTTAGATTTACTAGTTCATAATTTATAAAAATCTTTAATACTCCTGAAACATATTACCAAAGTGCTTTCTAAGAAATTGCACTAATACCAATACCAATATACATGGCAGTGTGTATCAGTTTGGTCATACTTTCATTGGTTGAAATATTCTTATTTTATTGTTTTCCACTTTGTTGGACAAAAATTATACCTTGTTTTAATATGCATTTCTTTGATTACTAAATAGGTCACATAGTTCTTCAAATGTTTAAAAAGTCATTTATACTTCTTTTGTGTTCTGTGCATTTATTTCCTTTGCTCATTTATTTGTTTGTTTGTTTTTAATGAGCTCTGCCCTTTATTATATTTATTGTAAATTTCTTTTTACAGTATGTTAGTCACCTTTTATTTGGGGTTTGGTTTAAATTTAAATTTTAAGAAGTTAAATGTTTCCATGGTCAAACTTCTCAGTGTTATTCTTATGGTTTATTTCATTGCTTTCAGGATAAATTTCATTTTTTAGAAAACTTATACCCAGAGATCCAGTAAATTTCTTCTTTTTTCTAAGAAAATCTGACATGAATAAGGAAAATTTAACCTTGCTTTTTTTCATGATATTTGTTTATCCTTTTGATTTTAGGTTGGCTGTGGTGCTGGAAATAGTGTTTTTCCAATTCTGAACAACTTGCAGTGAGTTTTAGAGTTTTCTCCTACAGAATTTTACATGTTTATGGGATGTTGAGAAATTATGAAAAAATATTGTCATATATATGCCAGTAGTGTTCTTAATTTTCATGTAAACAATGACTAAAGCAAATTTCAAAAGAAGCGCCTTAATCTTAGTGTCTAATTTCATGTGAACTGGGAATTACTCTGAAAATAGTGTTTCGCAGCCAAGGGTTGTCCACCATGGGTTTTAAGTAATTTTTTTAGCTTGTGTTTATGTGGATGAGAGAATAAGAAAAGAGCGAGAGAGTTCATTCTTCTGCTGAGCTGTGAATTACAAAACTTCAGAGATTGTTTGCTCCTCCTGGATACTTTACACCCAGAGAATTGAGTTTAAAGCTTACAGCTTAATCTTCATTTTATCTTGTCATCACTTCTGGAATAACACCCTGTATAAGACCCTCACTTGTCAAATCATTGTGTCTAGGCTTGAATGTATTTGGAGGTAGCAGCAACTAACCCTAAGACTCAAAAAAGCAGAAGTAGATGATAGGGTCAGAGGTATTCCCTTGACCCGCCTTCCTGTTTACCATCTCACCAGATGTTTAGTATTTCCAGGATAAAGACAACACACTTTACAAAACTCTTCAAATACCTTTTAACTATGGCTGGTCTGTTAAGTTCCGTTCTTATTTTTTAAAGTTAATTCAATGGCTTTCATATTTTTCCATTATAAAATCAGTATAAGCACACTGCAGAACATTTCCATCAGAAAAAGGCAGAGGGGGGCAATTACACATCATCCCCCATCATCCTAACACCGCCACTGAGAGAATTTTTGTTTTAATTCCTTTCAGTCATTTCTCTATGCTTATTTTTTAATTTAACCCTGCAATCATTTAAACTTTTCATTATGAAAACATAAAAGCATTCAGAAAAGCAAAGAGTAGTACAATGAATTTCCATATTCCCACTACCTCAATGCAATAATTATTAACATAATGCCAACATCATGACACTTTATCTTTGATTATTCAGGATGTAGCTCCGAAAAATCGAGACATTCTCCAATACTATTATAAATCCAACGTAATGAATAGTAAGTAATTCTCTAATATCATCTAATGACCAGTGAAAATGGCCAGGTGCACATGATGCTGGTAAATTTATAGTTCTGAAGGGCCTTTCTCTTTTTGTATTTATTGTCTTTGTTTTCTGTTTTCCAGTTTCTGGGCTGAAATTTCCTGTTTCCTTATACCACATAGCCCAGTTCCTTCTCCCCAGTGATCTTCAAATTTATAATACACATAAATATACTACATTGGTAGTTGATTATGTGTTACTTTATGACTGATTTCAAAGTATTATTTAGCTTGTCATTTCTTTATGCCTTGTGTCTGCAAAAACTTTTTATATTCCTTTAGGTAGAGAGCATATTCTACCCTAATCTGATTTCCCAGTTGCGTAACAGTGCAATATAGATAGTTAGAGCTCAATACATATTGACTGATTAATGTTTTTGATTCCTTACTTGTTAGTTCTATTTTTCCCTCTCTTTTTCTCTGTCCAGCTAGTAATTGTAAGCTTTTAGCTCCTCACTCCCTGACTCTTTCTTCTTGACTGTGTCTTTCTTTGCCTCATGCCCATGTTTTAGAAATCATTGTAGCTCAATAACCTGAGATAACTAATTCATCTTTAAAAGGCAACCAGTGATTAGCCTTCCAAAGGGAGACTTAGACTTTTTTTTTTTTCCTGCCTAAGAAATTATGTTTTATGACTTTTGGAAAGTACAGGATTAATGTTTTACATTTTCAGAATATTTTACCATAATTAAACCTCTGGAATTGAAAGGTCAAATCATTCTGCAAGGATCATTTAATTCTTAAACCCCCTGCCAAGAGAGTGCTTGGTGGTGTGGTGGCAGTAGTGATATTTACACCTGCTTGCTGGGAGAAGGGCCAAGGCAGTCAGCTGATTTTATGGAAAGGCCCTAGAAAGTCATTGGGTGGTCACAAGACTTCAACTTGGACTGCTGATGCAGTGGGAATTTAGTCTCAGAGGTCATGCTGCCACCCTAGTAGGACACATGGCAAATGGCACATGCTTTCCTTTAGCTCCTAGACTGTTCTGTATCTTGTGGATGTTCAGTAACAACTGCCCAAAGGTAGACTGCAGACCTTTCATAATGAACTAGATGTACCAGTGTCCAGAAAGGCATTTTGAATTATTTAGAAGTTGTTAGAGGACCATGTTAGTTTTTAAGCTCCTGGAAGGCAGAGGCAGATCTCTTTTAATGTTAATAATAGCAACAATAATTATAGTAATGACTAACACTTGTTGAGTGTTTACTCTAAGTCAGACACCTTTCTAGGAACTTTATATGAATCCATTCAGTCCTCACAACCACCTTAGATGCCGTATTTTTCTCTGTCTTAAAGATCAGGAAAAAGAGTTATAGAGACATTAAATAACTATCCTAAGGTCACACAACTAAGTGGTAGAGCCAGGAATCAAAACTCAGCCAGTCTGGTTCCAGAGCCCTCCTCCTTAGCCATTATACCACACAGTGCTGCATGCATCTGAGTGTTAACTGAGAACATTTCAAACACATATGACCACCCAGCAAATTACAAGTCATAATTATATGATTTCATAGGAAACAACAGGGGTATATGCTGAAATAAAGTATTGTTTATATATAAGTCAGATGAGAAAAGACCAAGCACTGCAAGTTTTAACTTTAATTCAGTACTGGCTAACCTTTCCTAACCTTGTCCTATCCATCATACTTTAATTTATTTGGACAGATCTAAAATTGAATGCAAATCCCTAGTAACACAGAATGAATGAATTATATGTGAATATAGTATTTGTCAAAGAGTAGCCTTTAAGAATATAATCTGAGCCTGAGTAAGATTTTGCTAAATATATGTTTGCGCTTATATTCTGTATTTATTTAGTTCACATTGCTTGAAATGCCTCTTGAATCAAATTAGAATATTAGAATATAATCAAATTAGACGTCCTAATTGTGTGCTTCAATGCCCACCTTTATATCATGCCACATACCAGTTTGGGCTCTCAGGATCAGCTCTGCTTCTCATCCCCGGCATGTGACTCCCACCTCTAAACCTCTATGCCATTTCCCCTTCTCCCTTAGCAATGCCATCCTCCTTCTTCAAAACTTTTAAGACTTATACTTCTGGGTGCCAGCTTTTCTACACCTCTATAGAAATTGTATAAACCAGCCCTGTCCCCAACTAAACTATGAAACCCGCAAGAGCCAGGACCATCCTTACAGTTACTGTTTAGGTACATACCTCTTTCTGTGGTTCAGACAGGGTAATAAGCAACATAGTACAAGGATTACTTAGAACTAGCATACAGAGGATGATCAGGAAGCTTACTGACCAACAGAATTTAGAGTATATGCCTGCCTGCCCATGAATAACTGTGGTCCAGCCATCATCACTGAATTCCAAATAAAGACCAAACAGGTGTAGGGGGAGGAAAAGTGGTGGACTAATGGATATGAAGCTATGCTATCTACCCTAAGTGACTCATTGTGCAGTATATGCATGTATTGAAACAACACACTGTACCCCACAAATATATGTTGAAATAAATAAATTAATGAAAAAATTTTTAAAATATTTTTAAAGTATTTAATCCTTCCAATTAAAAAAAAAAAACCCAGCCGAACAGAATATGTTTAAGTTCAGAGGCTAGTTAAAATTAGTCAAGATTTTCACATGGGTAAATACTATCCCCCCCCCCAAGAAATTGAATTTACTTATTTATATATTGTGAATAAAGCAACTGAGTCTTAAAGAAGTTAAGTCAAATTCACAGAGTTAATAGGTGGCAAATCCAGGATTCAAACAGTCTATTTGGCTCCAAAATTCATACCCTTACTATTTTATAAGACTATTTTATTTAGTACTTTGTATTCTAATGCTTGGTACATACATGAGGCTCATGTACATACATAAAGCGTTGACAATAACTTGAAAAGATAACTGAGAATTAATGTATTAGTGTTTTATTCATTTTTGGAAGTTGTATTCACATGTTGTTAAAAAAAAGTATATGTGTTTCTGCCCGGTCAGGGCATCAGAATCTCTGTGAGAGACCCAAGAGCCAAATGAGTTGTATCGAAGGGAAGAGGAACGAAGCCCCAAGGACCCAGGGGCCTGAGAGTTCTTGGAGAAGGGCAGAACTTGGCTAAGTACAGAGGAGCTGCAGGACATTCTGGAGGGAGGCAGAGAAGAAAGCAGGATGGAACGGTGCTGATAGATGACTTTTAAGGTTTCCGGTGTGGAAGTATGGTGGGATATTAAGGCAGATAGGCCCAAGTAATGGAGGGCCTTCAAACCAGGACAGGAGTTTGAACATTGCCCTGTAATTAATGATAAGTATTTGAGACAGTGCTGGTTCAGAAGCAACACAAAGATGCCCGGACACCAGTTGGGAAAACAATATTTAAAAAGAAGAAATGACAAGCAAAGCGTCATCTGAAGTTCTGTGAAAGAAATACTTATTAAGTCAAACCTACAGTTTCCATTGTTCTCTAGTTCAAGTGTCTCTGGACTCTAGATTTAAATATTTCTTCTGTTTTCATAGGAATGCTCCAGAGTCCTTCCTTTATTGTTGTGATTTTGCTTCTGGAGCTGTGGAACTAGTAAAGGTATGCCTTCTATTTTCTTTAAAAAGAGCCCATATAAAAAGCTAATTTATTTGTTTTTGAAGTGATTCTTTTGAAATGTGTCTAAATCAAATGTTATCTGTGACCATTTTTGACTGAGCTTTTATTATTTCTGGGAATCGTATATCAACTGATGCCTAAGATATTAAACTAAGACAATAGAAGTTATTTTGAGTTTAAAATACGTCTCAAGGGACTGGTACACCCAGGAAGGCCAACAGCACACAGGCGAGGACCAGGAAGGGTACTGACCTGTAAAATTCAGAGTATACGCCTGTCCATGAAAAACCATGGTCCAAACAACTTGTTTAAGTTCCGAAGAGACCAATTAAAATTAGTCAAGATTTTCAAATGGACAAACAGCACTCCTGCCATTGAATTTTTCAGTTGTCTCCTACAAGGCCAACTTATTCATATTTGTGTCCCTAGAGCCTTGCTTGCATACAGTCTGGCACGTAGCAGACACTCATTAAATTTTTTTTTAAATGCAGGGGGGCTTGGCAGCTGGCCGGTGTAGGGATCCAAACCCTTGACCTGTGCTTTAACCAGCTAGCCCCTAAATTAAAATTTTTGAAATGAAAAAAATCTGAGAAGCTATATGATGCAAACCTAAAATGGCCTAGACTGTAAGGAAAACAGTGCGGAACCTGGTTTTATTTGACAAATCCCTGAATGCTAGTAAGCATTACCATAGAATGAAGAGTAATTTTAGACAATGGAACAGGAAAGGAAATTCTGTTAACAAAAATGTATGATAAACACATAAATTAAGTAAAACTTTCTAAAAAGCAAGTAAAAACTTAATTTCTGATAATAAGAGTAAGAATTATCCCTGAGTAACATTTTCTAAAATACCAAAAAAGTCTAAAAGAGAACATAAATTTCATCTGAAATTACACTTCCTAGGGTGAATCAGTGTTAGTATTTTGATATGTATTCTTCTAGTGTTGTTTCTGTAAGTTGTATGTGTGTTTTACTCCAATGCAATTTTTTAAAAATAACAGCTTTATTGAAATATAGTTCACATACCATAAAATTCACCATTTTAAAGGATACAGTTCAGTGGTTTTTAGTATATTACAGAGTTTTGCAACAATCACCATTATCTAATTTTGATTATGTAGCATAGGATATTTGTATTTTAAGACAAAGGAGGCATGGAAAAAGCAGTGGGAGTGAGAGTGGAGGACTATCTCAGTTCCTCCTGAAACAACACAGGGTAGACCTCTACCAATGCTGCCTCCTGATTCATAAAGCCTGCTCTCCTCACTTTTCAACTTAAAGAGGGATTGTGGAGAATATTTGTTATGAAGTCCAAGTGCTAGACTTGAAATAAAGTACATTCAGATTTATAGAGGAAAGGGTTTTGTAAGAAAAAATTTTTTAAATTGACCTTTTCATTAAAAAAAAAAAAAAACGGAAGTCTACTAACTTCTTTTTTTGCTTTTTATTCCTTTATAATGTCAGTCGCACTCATCCTACAGAGCAGCCCAGTGTTCTGCTTTTGTTCATGATGTATGTGATGATGGTTTACCCTACCCTTTTCCAGATGGGACCCTGGATGTCATTCTGCTTGTCTTTGTGCTCTCTTCTATTCATCCTGACAGGTAAATGAAGACGAAGGGCAAAGCAAGTGTGTAAAGCTCCTTCCTCCTCAGTAGTTTTCAGAACTATCAAAGCAAAAATGACAATTCTTGAATTTATTATTTAGTGAACCACATTATGTATAATATTCAGTCTTTTAAATGCAGTTTTTCCTTTCTTCAGACTTTTAGAAAGAAACTGGTCAAACTACTTCATTAATGAGCTTTCTGTCACTGTCAGAATGAAATGAGAATATTCTGGCAAGACACATACCTATTAAAAGTGACAGTGCTTCAAGGAAATTACAAATTCAGAACAACCTAATAGACTCCCAAGCGGGAAATTGTACTTAGCAATCAGAAACAAACATCTTTGATTTAGCATCTTCCTGAATGTTCATGAAGAGGTGGGCTGTGGATCAGTTTGGCTTCACATAAATCTGTTGATGGGCTTTAAAAATTTTGTTTTAAAGGCGCACACTAGGGAATTAGGAGTTACAGAGATTTGTGAGATTACCCTTGGACCTTTATGATCTAAGGTTGGTGTGGTGCCATCATTTAAATATTTATGACTTAAGTTTTTATGTTTGTACAATTTTTTAAAAGTATAAACGTAGCTTTTTTACAGAGAGGAAACGTAAAGAGAGATTACAGGCAATTAAAATGATCACCTTTCTGATCATTTTAATGATGGTGGTACTGGTGTATTAAAGTACATGTGTGGTAAGTGTCAGGGCTTGTGCTTTCATAAGATTTCTTAAAACAGGGTTTTCAGAATCCCCTGTTAGGAGATACGGACGTGGCATCCACCACTTTTTTGTTAGATGAGTGCAACCCTTTCCCACTGAAACTGAGTTACCATGTGCTTCTTTCTTTGTAATAAAAGGCCCTGAGGACCCTTTACAGTCCTTTTAACATTAAGAGATGAGTACTTTGGTAACTTATGAAAGAACAAATTACATGTCCAAATATATCTAAAAGAGGGATACATTTGCACCTGGTGAGCTATATCAGTTTCCATGAAGCTACTTTTCCCCCCTACTTTCAGTAACCTATTTCTTTCTGCTAATCTATTTAGGCTTTTGGCACTGTTCAAGTTCTAGTAGAAAGAGGTCATCTATGTATTTTGTTTCCTTACATGAATAGTTAAAAGGATGGGGTAGGTGGATAGAGAATAAGATTTCCTATTTGAAACCAAAAACAGGAGACATTTGAATTCTAAATAAGACCACAAAAAGAGTATTTGAAATTAGTTTAGATAATGTATTTTCTCATGATTTGAATTGACTGTTAAAGAGAAGGGGAAGCAGATGTCTTGCAAAAATTGCTTTTTTTTTTCTTTTTTACTGATCGGTAACGGGATCACAACCCTCAGTGTCACGCCCGTACCGGGGACCGGCAACAGGATCGCAACCCTCGGTGTTGTGCCCGCACCATGCTCAGCCAGTGAGCGGGAACCGGTCTCCACATGGGATCCGAACCCTCGGCGGGAGCGCCGCCATGCTCCCAAGCGGCGCACTCTCCAGTGCGCCACCGGGCCGGCCCCCAAAATTGCTTTTATAGTACAGAATTTCATTCTATTTATTATAAAACAAATTCAGATGTATCATGTCAGTAGCCACTTTCTTACCTGCATGGAAGTGATCTAAAAATAAGATGAATGTGTGGGAAGCAGCAGTAAGTGAAAAGGCAGGGCAGTGTCTTTTGGGTCATTTAGGACTGTGGTTAGTGGGTTTGATCCCAGGAAAGTTCTAGAAACGTGTCTTCTTAGCAGCTTGGAAAATCCAGGCACGGATGAACGGCAAGCAATTCAGCTAGACTCTGAGTCTGGGGGTTCCCACTTACATGGGAATAAATCATAGGAGGCTACAAAAGAGCTAATGGTCCTTCTTGTCATTAAAATAAAAGAAAGTATAAAATACATACAGCAGGGCCAGCCCATGGCTCACTTGGTAGAGTGCGGTGCTAATAACACCAAGGCCCCGGGTTCGGATCCCACATAGGGATGGCCGGTTGGCTCACTGGCTGAGCGTGGTGCTGACAACACCAAATCAAGGGTTAAGATCCCCTTACCGGTCATCTTTTAAAAAAAAAAAAAATACAGCAGATCCAAGCACAGAGTAGACAATCAATATAAATACCAATTTTTTAAATCTTTTTTTCCTTCTCCTCTCCCTCCATCAAGAGATAGGTGAGGATAGCAGAGCTAGCCCAAGTAGGATAAAGAAAGAAAAGGGGCTTTCTCCCATTCTTGTCTTGTCCTTCTCCTCCCCAGTCCACTCCCACCTGCAGTTCTCAGGAGCTGGCCCTGGAACTACATTGTGGAC
This sequence comes from Galeopterus variegatus, assembly GCF_000696425.1. Taxonomy (NCBI): domain Eukaryota; kingdom Metazoa; phylum Chordata; class Mammalia; order Dermoptera; family Cynocephalidae; genus Galeopterus; species Galeopterus variegatus. The sequence continues at coordinate 93,959 of NW_007727474.1, read as the reverse complement.
CCAGATGGAATGATCAAGAAAAGCAGCTCCCACTCCTTGCCTTTACCCACAACCCCAGACATTAAAGGATTGTTTGGGAGGAAAGGATGTGCAGAAGGATGTTGCTACATTTTGAAGTATTTGATTTTTTGTTTTTATGCAATTTAGTTTCATCCCTGTTTTACTACTAATTACAGAAAGAGATTTCGCTCTGTACATAAAACATTTATACCGAGAGTGAATATTTTAAAGTTTAGATATGGTTTTCTTTCTTTGCCGAAATCTAAGGATATAAGCACAGTGTGCAAATAACCTGTAATAAAACGAACAAAGAAAAAATACTTTTCTTTTCCCCTTTCATGTATTTATGTTCTGGTTTTTAAAAGAGCTTTTCATCTAGCCATGCCACCTCTTTCTGTCATATGTCTCTCATGTTTTTGTAGTTGCTTTCATTTTCTCACTATCTACTTCCTTCATAACATGACATAATCTGGCTTTCATCCCGCTATTCCACTGAACAGTGTTTTAATTGCATGGAATTTACAGATTACCTGATCTAAACTCCTCATTTTCAAAATAAGAAAACTTCCACAGCTTTAAGTAGCTTAGCTAAGGTAGAGATGGCAAGGCACACAGGCTGCCATTTACCATTCTCTGCTCATGGCAGACATTGATCACCAATTTTGTACTTTGATTGTCATTCCCAGTGAGCTCCATGAGTCCTTCTTAATAGAGCTCTGTAGGCAGCTAATACTAGTCACTTAGCATTGATATATGATCTGAAACTTTTGTCTTTCCTGGCCTATAATCACACATAAGGTCATGAATTCTTAACCAAAAACCTAAATCAAGAGTAGTTACAAGGGGTCGTATTTGATTGGAAGCCACATAAGTAGAAGAAATAGTAAAAGGAAGAAAGCAAAGGCTTCCCAGAATTGAGCTGGGGCTTGGAGTATGAACACAATTTAAATAGTTGGGGGGTAAGGAGGAGATTCTTTGAGGGGAAACCATGTGAGCAAAGGCATGGGCTGCTCAGAGCCAAGCATATAACATATTGGCTAGAGGAGATGCTTCAGACTGGGAGGTAGTGGGAAAGATGTTGGAAAGATGAATTGGGATCAGTAGCAGGAGATCTTAAGAGCTCAACTAAGAATTAAAATTTTATCCTGTGGATTAAAATCTTGAAAGTTTTTGGGCCAGCCCGGTGGCGCACTGAAGAGTGCGCCGCTTGGGAGCGCGGCGGCGCTCCTGCTGAGGGTTCGGATCCCATGTGGAGACCGGTTCCCGCTCACTGGCTGAGCGCGGTGCGGGTGCAACACCGAGGGTTGCGATCCCATTACCAGTCAGTAAAAAAGACAAAAAGGAAAAAAAAAAATCTTGAAAGTTTTTGAGCAGGGGGTTGATTTGACAAAAACCATCATTTTCAGCAGAATTACTCATCGATAATATTCAGGAAGAATTGACAGGGAGAATAATAAAGCATGTTAGGAAGCAATTCTGATTCCAGGCCTAAGGAGATAGGGGCTTATACTAGGAGAGTACCAATGGGAAACAAGGTAGAAAATATCAAATGTGTCATAAAAAAGAAGACATAAAAAATGTAAAAATAAGAAAGAATACATAGAATTTGATGACCACAAAGAGAGGATAGTGGAAGAAGAGAAAATTAGTTTCTCTTTCATGAGGTGAATGATGGTACCTCTGAATTAAATAAAGTTCATCTGACAGAGGGTTAATATCCAGAATATACAAGGAATTCAAACTTAACAACAGAAAAACAAATAACCCAATTAAAAAATGGGCAAAGGAGCTGAATAGGCATTTCTCAAAGGAAGATATATGAATGGCCAACAGAAACAGACACATGAAAAAATGCTCAACATCACTCAGCATTTGGGAAATACAAATCAAAACCACTTTGGAATCTCATCTCACTCCAATTAGGATGGCTAATATCCAAAAGACTGAGAATGACAAATGCTGGCGAGGATGTGGAGAAAAAGGAACCCTCCTACACTGTTGGTGGGACTGCAAAATGGTGCAGCCATTATGGAAAATAGTATGGAGGTTCCTCAAACAATCACAGATAGATCTATCATATGACCCAGCTATCCCACTGCTGGGAATATACCCAGAGGAATGGAAATCGTCATGGCAAAGGGATACCTGTACTCCAGTGTTTATTGCAGCACTATTTACAATAGCCAAGAGTTGGAACCAGCCTAAATGCCCATCACTGGATGAGTGGATAAGGAAAATGTGGTATATCTACACAATGGAATACTACTCTGCTATTAAAAAAAAAAAAATGAAATACTACCATTTGCAGCAACATGGATGTTCTTAGAGAAAATTATATTAAGTGAAAGAAGCCAGGCACAGAAAGAGAAATACTGCATGTTCTCTCTTATTTGTGAGAGTTAATAAAAATAAATAAATATACAAATGGCAAAGGGGGAAGAAGACACAACAATCACAACAATTCCTTGAACCTGTTACAAGTAAACAGATATGATGTTGATGGTGGGGGAGTGGGGAGAGGGAGGGTGGAAAAGGAGAGATTGGTAAAGGGACATGAAAATCAACTACATTGTATATTGATAAATTAAAATAAATAAAATAAAAAAGAAGTCACAGGGAGAATGAACTAGTTTTGGAGGAAAGATGATCCCTGTTTGGATTTGTATAATTTGGGATGGCTCTGGCATATTTTTTATCTTGCAAGATAAAAAAATGAAACAGAAGAAATACAAGAAAATGAAATGCCTTCAGTTTTTGTCTACCTCAGAACTACCTTACTTTGCTGTAAATAGCAGGAAACGTCTGTGGTTTTGCAGTTCAGCTTTGACTTGATGCTTCAAGCTCTGTGAAGTTATCACTCTGGTCATTTGGGTGATTTCTTGATATTCTGTACGTTTTGAATCAGGTCATTTAGCAAGCTGGTATCCTTTTTTTCCTTATTTACAAAATATTTTTGGTTTTTGTTGCCCTTACATTTGTGGTTTAGATTTCTTCTTTGGCCTTATCAAGCTTTTCTTATTTTGTCTTCAAGAAGATTAAGTCTGGCATATAAAACAAGATTTTCACAGAGTATCTTGCTTTGTTTTTAAAAAGGATGCAAGGTGTTGTAAACCGATTGTCCAAGTTACTGAAACCTGGAGGAATGCTGTTATTTCGAGACTATGGAAGATATGATACGACTCAGCTTCGTTTTAAAAAGGGTAATAGTATAATCAGTTTGGAGTTATTTAAAAGAATGCCTTGTTTATAATTCATGTCGTTGCCTTTTTTTTCTGTTTTTTTATGAAATACTAAGTTTCTCTTTTCACAATTATTTCTTTTAGGGCATTGTTTATCTGAAAATTTTTATGTTCGAGGAGATGGTACCAGAGCATATTTCTTTACAAAAGGTATACTAATTTACAAGAGGAAATAATTATCTGTAAAACTCTCTTTGGTTATTATTTGCAGGGAGAAACTCAAAAGATATAGAAGCAAGACTCTAATTGTTGATTAAACATTGGATATCTTCATACTTTGGTGCCTGTAACTATTCTACATAAAAGCTTGAAAATGGCCTTTTTGCCTTTTAATCTTTTTCCAGTTAAAACTGTTTTAAATAGTCACTTGTTTCACCCTCATACTCAAATGAAAGTGCAGTCTGTTCCATTTTTTATGTCAATAGAAAATTACTTATCTCTTGTCAATTTCTTATTTTAAAAAAGCATTTCTGACGGTACCAAATGAATCCTTCATACAAGGATTTCTCCACACTTCTGTGAGTACTTTTATAGTCTATCATTTCAGGTTGCTGTAACAAACCAACAAAAACTCAGAAAGCGGGCACCTTTCAAAATATTGAAAGGAGCAACCAATAATTTTGTATATCTGCTTATGCCTGCTGTGTTAGCCTGTTAATACTTGGTGTATTTTTCTGAAGTAGAAGAAACTCCTTTGATTTCACAGGTTTCCTTCACCAAGTTGTCCTAGAGTGTTTCTTAGTATAAATGAAATTTAAATGGCCAGTCATTCCATCAGTGTTCCATTGTTCCTGACCTCCCTAGTCACATGTCATTTTTTGCTTGCCATTTTTGTCTGACAGGGGAAATCTACAGTATGTTCTGCAAGGCTGGTTTAGAAGAAAAGCAAAATCTGGTTGATCGTCGTTTACAAGTTAATAGGAAAAAACAAGTGAAAATGCACCGAGTATGGGTTCAAGGCAAATTTCAGAAGCCATTGTACTGGACTCAAAAGAGCTCCAAATTGGTATTTTCACTCCTTTCTCATGACTGAACTATGTACCAAGCAAAGGTACAAAACCAGAGGACTGTACCATTCAAAGACTCCTATAAATCTTTCACTTCTCAAAAGACAATGAGAAGAAAAGAAGGGAATATGTATTTCCTGCAGTTTCACAGGCGAGCTCTTTTGTGCATCTTCTGTGATTTGGAAGAGTGCACCATTTTCTGTATTTTCAAAACTTGATATGCCCAAGCTTGTTTGGGTTTATTACATCTAACCATTTTGTTTGTTCCTTGAATTTTATAAGCATTCAATTAAATTACTGATATAAGTCAGATAATTTTGAGAAACCATAACCCGTCATTTGTTAGAAGTGGGAAAAAACATTTACTTTGTTTACACATTAGGCCTAGTAAACCAGTTCCCAAACACAGTCAAACTCTCCTCCACTATCATCTGATAATAGAGAGGCAGCACGCCTTGTTTCCGGGGAAAGCTATAAGCCTAAGATCAAGGTATATTGTTGTTTTGTTTTGTTGTTGTCTGTTTTCCCAAAGCTTTTTTTTTTTTTTTTTAATTCAGAGACTAATGTCTGAAATACAACTTTAGTTTCTCTTTTTTAAAAAATAAATGAGGAAGTATGGCCCATGCTACCATTATTTTCAGGCTACTCTGAGAGGTACAAGTTGTTGTAAGTGTCATACCCAAGAAAATTCTTAAATTATAGCAATTAAAAATTTATTTACCCCTCGACTTAAAAGTATATAAGTTGGCTTGCCAATTGCACTTTGTAAAAATGGAGTTTCTAAGATTGGTCTTTCATTCATTATATGATATTTATTGAGTACTTACATTGTGCAGAATTATATGGAATAATACAATCAATAAAGACCTAGCCCTGTCTTCAGAGAGTGTAAATAGGGTCTAGCTGACAAAGCAAAATGTGCACATCCCAAACCTCTAAATCATGATCTAAAATAATACACAAACAAGTACTCAAATAGGGAACTTACCAGCTAGTGGACTTTGATTATGAGCCACAGAAATCTGGAAGAAATGGACAATCTCTTGAAAGGACAACCATTGGAATAATTTATCTCCAACAGTTCTTCCTTTTTGAATTCACTTAGAATTCAATTTCCTGGAAGAATGTAATCAGTCCACCTTGGGTCATGGATTCATCTCTAAAAAGCTGGGGGCAGGGCAGCTTAATTGATGATGCCACTAGAAAGTATGGAATGGAAGAAAGTTGCTCAAAGGAAAATCAACAGGACACTGTTTTGATAAACGAAGGGGGAGAGATACTGCTCAGTCACAACACATCATATAGTGGTGGTAGCAGTAGTAATAGTAGTGCCAAAGAAAGAGATCAGCTATTAAAAATAATGTGGAAGAATCAGGCTTCTGGGAGGAGGTGGGTCTCAGGCTAGTCCTTGAATGTACATTCTCAGAAGGTGGTGAGAAGACAAGGCTATTTGGTGTGGGCCCTTAATAAAGAGGAATAGTGGAGAAAACATGGGGTCAGCTTGTAGACCACCTAGAATAACAGATATGTTGACTTCTAGTCTCTGGACGGGAGCCATCTGAGGTTGGTTGATTTGTTTGTTTTACCTAGCCATGGTGTGTAATAAGTGTATATAGAGAGACTGAGGAGTTGTCTATAGTATAGAATGGAGTGAGGTCAGAGATCAGTGGCAAGGCAGACCACATAAAGGTGTTTGCACAAACTTGCTTTGGTGGCAAGTCCTCAGAAGTACAATTATCAAGGTTTCTGTTTAAACACGTATAAGTCAGTAAATGGAAAAGTTAAAATTTGCTGAGACTCTTAACTCAGTTGTATTTCAAAATCAAAGTGTACATTTAAAAGCCAAACTAGTAATGAAAGTATTACATACAGCAAGGGCAGTTTAGATAAGTTAATGTTGCTATGGGAACCCCAGCAGATCTTCTTGTGTCTCAATTTAAAAATCATGGCCCAAGGTGGTTTTAAAAACAACAGAAGGTAAAATTATTCTCACATTCTCACACATGTAAATTGTACTGTCTCTCTCAGTTCTAAATAGCAGATTCAAGCCAGCTTCTTGACTGGCACAGTAAAATTCAGCTTCGTGTCTTTCTATAATGTATTACAGCATATGAGTTAACCTTTAGAAGCTTCAAAAATACATCAACCAAATTTGGACTGTGAGGCACAAACTAGGCTCTTTTGGGCTCTGTCCAGCATAGACCTCCTATTCCACATGGCTGTGCAGCAGGGCCATTTCCACCAGTGTTTTTTGCTTGTGTGGTCAGTCTCTCTCTTTCTCTTAGCCTACCTGAATCAACCACCTCATTAGGGTTTGCTGCTAGACAAAAATGTAGATTTGGGCAGAGGAAGAAAAGGGAAAGACCTATTTGGAATTTTGCCTATAGATATTAAGAAATCATTTAAATGTATCTGCTTGGGTATTAGTTTAGAATATTTGATAACTACGTGGAATTCTAATTTCCCCCTCACATCCATAAATCTAGAACCAGTTGGTTAAGCAGAGTTTGATATTTAAAAATTCATCCTCTGAGTGAGCTGAATTTTAACAGGACTATTTTCTATCTAGCAGAAAAAGTTATATTCCTTCTTTCTTGCAATATGGAAACAATGAAATATATTAAATGCACCCTCCATTTTTCTCCACTTCTAAAGATTCACTTTTGAGTTTTGTCCAAATGTAAAAATTCTCACACACGAAGAACTGTTTCAGAAGGTTGTGAGAAAGTCAAGATAACAGTTTATATTATTAAAAGTTTTGCATTCAGTATGACCCATTAGTCCATGTTGAAACATTCAGTTAACATTGACTTCTGAGAACTTATTTGCTTTGCTTGTCTCAGTTTCATATGCTTTGTCTCCAAATTGTGAACACATCCCAGTTTCTACCATTATGTAATTTTAAGTCATTGCTGTACTCTAGTTTGCATGTGAACTTTCACCCATGTGCAAACAGCTGCCCTCCAGGGGGCAAAACTTAAAGCCAACTGGATTGTTAAACTTCAGGTAAGTTAAATTCTTGCCCTGTAGTTCCTATGCTATATTGCTATGGTTTTCCAACTCATCAAAGTTCTGAAGCCTGGATAATGCATTGTTACTTCTAACTGGTTTTAATGTTTATTATGCTCCTCACAAGTGCAGATAACTTCACATTTGCATCACTAATAGACCTTTTTCAAAGCCTCTGCTCCTCCTGTTTCCTGCCTCTTAGTCATCAGCAGACTGCATGTTGCCGTGGGTATTTTCCCCACTTGTGAAAGTGCATTGTAAATTCTAGAGCACTGAATATATGTGAAGTACTGTAATTAATAACAGCATTTATAGTCAACAAGCCAGCACACACAGTACTCCAGCAACAGATAACTTTTTCAATGGTTTTATAAGACCTTGTAAGAAGGTATCATACTATGGAAAAAGTACTACCTCAGAGTCAAGACAGGAAGCATGAGTCGTAGTTCCTATTGAACGCTTAGCCACTCTTAATTTAGTTCTGAGTGTTAAGTTTTATATATACTATCACATTACTTCATTTTAATCTGCAAACTCCTACGAATTGGTTTTTTATCATAACCATCTTTTTTTTTGGAAGCTGGCTGGTACAGTGATCAAACCCTGGACTTGTGTTACCAGCACCATGCTCTAACCAGCTGAGCTAACTGTCCAGCCCTCTAAATGTCATAACCATTTCACAGATGAGACTGGGGCTCCCAGATGTTGGGTAACTTGCCCCTCATAGCTAGTAAGTGGCAGAGCCAGAATTTGGACCCAGAACTATCTGATTTCAAAATCTGTACTCTCATCGCTGCACTTTTAATGGATAAGCTCAAGTGTTGCACAGAAAAGTGCTGGAGAAGAGCTTCTGAATCAAGCAGAGAACTATAGCAGTGGGTCGGGGTTTGGATCAGACGACCTTCAAGGTTACAGCTCATTCTAGATCAAGTCATTCTGTGAAATAAGTAGGTTGCACATGTCCACAGTTATAAATTGGGAAGGGAGAAAAGGAAAGGAACCGAGAGGAATGACAAAGCAAAAAGCTTTCAAATCAGTTCTTTTCAGCATGCTGCATATGCTTAGTTCTGCCCTTGCCCCACCCCCTTCTGGCTTTAGCCTTCCTCTTGGCATCCCTCCTAGCCGAGCACTCATCACTTGCATACTCCTCACTTAAAGAAAAAACAAAACAAAAAACCCACATTCTTTACTTCAAGGGGAAAAAAAAGCCCTTAAAATGTCTTCAAAGGGATTCAGCTCTAACGTAATCTAAAACATGTGAAATCAAGAGGTGTCAATAATAAAATATGAGTGAAAACATCTTTATTTAAAACATTGTGTGTACATTAATGCCACATTAATACCAATTCAGGCATGAAATGTTGAGTATTTCTTGGAATATGGTTTGGGATTTGAGAGGCACAAAGCTACCTGCAAGATGGCTTTGGTGTAGTTATAAATATAAATAGACATAAAATAACAGTTGCATCCTCATTTATAATGAATCTATATTGTGGCCTCAGAGCTACAGAGAGTAGATGCCAAAATCTGTCTTTCATTAACATATGCCTTAAATGACAGAGAAGAGGTGTTGAAGACAAAATTACATTTTCCTAAGAGTATGATTCAGCAACATGCAGTAACAAACAAGTAATAATAGTTCTGTGTGTGAGTGCGTAAGACAAATAACATCAAATTGAGAAAGCAGTGCACCTGCAGGCGGGGCCCAGAAGGCCACAGAGCACAGCTCCCTTGAGCACCATCTCAAAGTGTCTCAGAGCACAGTGACCCTAACTGGCAAGTCAGGTTGGCACCAGACGGATGGAGCACATTAAAACCTCTAGACAAAGACAGCCCACCCTCAGCTGCCCTTGGAGCTCGTCAGAGGCAAGCTATAAGGCACCACTATTTGGCCAAGAGTTTAAAACAACAGCTTTTGATTCTATGGTGCCTGTGGTTTCATAACCACTTAGCATATAGTAAGGAACAACTAGAAGCAGGTGAATGAATAAATACATGTTAACATTACATAAAGGGGAAAAGAAGTCAATACTTTAAGAGCACGTTGACTTCAAATAGTCAAAAATAGTGTCCAGGTAGCTGTATCCTTGTCATCCAGTATCTGTGTTTTATCTTTGATTTTCTCCAGCAGGTAAGCACTAAGTAGAGTCTGGGCCCCAGGAAAAAAAATGCTTTTCTATCAGATGTTACCTACCAAATAAAACAAACCATTTGCCTCCTAAAAACTCCCAAGCATCATCTCTCCTACTTGGGCTGATGAGGTTTAGTCCAGGAAAACTATGAATTTTGTTATGCTTATAAAAATTCTTTTGCAGTGTTCTCAACCCATTGCTTTTTCTTGTGACACTTCCTAGTTCATTGCAGAAAAAGTTGAAATTAATTTTTTCCTCAGTTAATCTTTGTATATCAAGTACTGGTTGTTTCGAAAAACATTGGGGGAGGGCAATCACCCTTCGGACCTTTAAAACTTTCTCATTGGGATAAAGTGCTAAAACTGTGTGACTTCCTAAAATTCATGATGAGATGCTGCTGAGGCTATTGTATTAGTGGGTTTATTTAATCTATTTATTTATTTTAATGTTATATACTTAGCAGAAGCAACACCATGCAATTGCTGCCTCATTTCTCTCACTTCCTGCCTCGAGAGTAACTTATCTTCCTCCCAAGGTTGTCCCGCTGAACAGAATGCTTGGTGGAAACGTGATAGCTCTCCATGCATCTTTAGTTGTGCTCTGCTCCCTCAGGTAAGCTGAGACAGTGTCCCTGCAAGCAGCATTTGGGACTCGTACTGAAAATCACCTGAAAGAGAATAGCTGAAATTACCAGCATCACATGCTGCATTGAAGCAAGAAAGAAATGTCTGCCTCCAAGGATAATTGCTTTTCTCATTTCTCATACTTCTTCCTTCACAGCCCTCATTTATTTTAAAAGATATACTCCATTTTGACTTTCTAGAAGATGTTTTTAAAGGTTTTTTTAAAAAATTCAAGTGAAAAATGAAATTCAGGATCCAGAAAAAGATTTATTCTATTTATCCTTTCCATGAATGTATTCTTAATCAACCGGTCTGAGTGTCTTCATTTGCAGTTTTGTTTCTTAATAGAACACCTGGGCTCTGGAGATTAGTGAGACAAAGCTTCATTATAACCATCTCTGTTTTACTACCATTTCTTATATGCCTTCTCTTCCTAACTCACTCTCCAGGTGCTTCTTTCTCTTGCCAAATAGTGCAAGGAAATACTTTTGCAGATCTTTTGTTTACTTTAGAAAAAAACATTGATCCAGGCTTTCCCATTCGAGAGTGCTGCTCATTTCCTGACTGGCCTTTAAAGTTTGGCTCAGTAGCAACTTAGGGATTTGTTTTCTACCCAGAGTGAAAGGAGCTGGGTGCCCAGCTGTCCCACGCTGGAATGAGAATTAAGTTCTGCTCGTTTCCTGGATAAGCAAGATGACGTTTTCCTCGTAGACTTTTTTCCATTCCTCGAAGCTTTAATGCATAGTCATTTAGCTTTGACTTTAAAAGACATTTTAATAGGGTTGTTTCTCCTCTGAGTGCATGCAGAAGCTGATCATGTGCACAAGGAAACTCTCAAGAATAAAGAATTACCTCTATTAAAAAACAAGTATAAAATACAACAAATCTAGTTTTGTAGATCTTTCTTGGCTTTTATTTGCCATTCTAGAATTGGGCAGCAGTCCAGAACAAAAATGGTTCAGAATGCTCCTCTTCACCACATGTGGAGGTTATATTTATAGCCAGAGAAAAGGAAGTGACATACGGAAAACGGAAGTGAAGTACAGAGATAGCTCCATACGGTAAAGCTCTGCATTTGAACCTGGTTTCAACAGTTGGCCGCCTGCCATTGACTGAAGCTCAGCTGCTGTGATTGGCTGAGACTCGACTATTTGTTACAAAGGCAAATTCCTAAGTTAGGTTTTCAGTTTGTTTATATACTAAGTTAGGTTGCAGTTTGTTATATAGGACTCGTAGGGAGGATTTTAAAACCCAAATTTAGTTTGATCTAACCTCTTTTCTGGTTTTCACTAACTATATGACACACTACATAACACATGCAGGGCTCACCACTACTCCAATTCCATTGCCAATTGCCTGGCCTGGTATAGGAGGAGCCCTAACATCAAAGGGATTTGGCTTGGGGCTACCTCACTTTCTAGGTTCCTGAGACTGCTGAATTAATGAAGCTTTTGGTTATTACATGGTTGAATATTTTCTTATTTCATGTAAGTTTTGTAAATCTGTGTTTTCTTCTCTTTGGCACAATACATTAAATTTTTATTCTAGTTATGCAACTGTATCTATACTATAATTCTGTTTGTATATGAATGTAAATTATTCTTGATTCATCCTACTATTGGGAATTTATTCATAGTTTGTTATGAGGTCAATAACTTTCCAAAGAGACAGGTTTTCTAAGCCTATAGCCTATACTTTTATATATTAATGCCATTTTTTTTTTTTACATTAAAAGATGTTTGGGCTCAAAGTTGAGCAATAAGTAGAATGAAAGTAGAAAACTGCCTGACGAATCAAAGATCTTAAGTACATCAGGGGCGGGTGGGTATTGTCTTTCTTAAAGACTTAATCTGTGATAACAAATAAAATGCCACATTCAAGGTGGTATAGACAAAGTTATTGTCATAGACAAGGTCTGATTGAGGAAGCATACCATGTCAATATGTTGGCAAGAAATCCAGGGTCAACCATTCCTCTGAAGCCCAGTCAGGCACAGTCAGTCACCACAAGGAAAGGCTACCAGTAGAAGCAAGCAGCTTCTGGCCTCAGAGAGAGTAGGCAATGTTTACAGGCAAACTAGCCAAATACTGCTCCAGTAACCCAAAGAAGAATGCAAGGTCAGGGAAGAGCAACTGAATTGTAACTGAATTGCAAAGAACTGGGATTGTAAGCTTAAATGCCCCCTGCATAAGCTCAGAGAAAGAGCCCTAGCTGAGCCTTGGAAAGAGGAAGGCTGCAGAGACCATGAGCTTTTTTCTGCTTACCTGAATCATAGTTATGCCGCTAAAATGGCTAGTAAGACACTTTGTTCTTGATACTTTTCAGAAGAGCAGAGGCTCACCTTTATCTGATTCTTTTCACAACAGAGCCCTTGGACTTTTGTGTTTGTTTTTCACCATGACATGTCACAAAGCATGAGTTTATTGATCCTTCTTAAATCTGGAAAGATGGGAATAGCCTTAGGAGAAATATACCCAGAGAGGTGCAGAAAGAAGGAAACATTGGCCAAGCCAGAAGATCACTCCCCTTCCCCAGTATGAAGGAGGAAGGTCTGGATCCTACTTTGTAGAAGGGAATTGATTAAGTATTGCAGGATTTACTGTTCATCTATGAGAAAATAAGTGGAGGGCAAGTGAATAATATAGGTTAAAATAGCCTACTAGGAAAGACCATGATGTGGAATCACAGACATCTGGGGAGGTTTAAGAGAGGCCTAATAAATAACATCCCTATGTTTCCTGCCCAAGTTTTAAACCAATGAGAGATACTAAGTTGTCAACAAATGAAGATTAAAATGTCAGCTCAATTGCTAATACTTGGGAAAAAATGGCTTTGGGTGCATGGAAGCAATTGCCTTCCTACTACTGAACCCCAAAATCAAGACCAATAGCTAGACAGCTGCAGGACTCTACTCATAGGGCCCTGCCCCCATGCAGCCTAATACAGAGCACTCTCCACCAAGAGAAAGAGTGAATAGGGGCAGTGTTAAACAGGCCTAATTCATCTCTCACATTCACTCATTAGACAAGTCACTTCACCTCTCCCAGGGATGAAGAGGGCAGGGCTAAAGAGACCAGGATTCTTATACTAGTTGCTGTCCCTCCACATCACAAGAAACAACAGGAGTGGGAATTACCTAATCCTGTATAAGTGCTAGGTAAAGCATCCCACATATGCCAACGCTGGAGCATCATGGAGTAGAATCTACTTTGTCCCTTTGTCACTTGCTGAGTAGTCTGCTCAGATAGATATGCTGTCAGTGGTTCTTCAGTATTTGCCTATTAGTCTTACAGTTCATCTGATCTGAAAGCATTTGCCTTTGCGATGGATGGAATCTGCAGGGTATGGGTTGACACAGTACATGATTAGAATACTGAAACTGCAAACAAAATGAACTTCCAAAGTTATGACCAGTGACTTATTCTGGGAATCCTACTACACTTAATCTTTACTAGACTGCTTAATAAATGGCCAGGAGGTCTAGCGACTGTGCCTAGCACCATTTCTACATTGACTCTCCAAATGAATAGCTGGCTCTAGACCAGTATTTCTCAAACCATCTGAAGTGAAGGACCAGTTGTTGCTTTTTGTTTTGTTAATTTCCAGTCTGTTACAGACCAATACTTTTGTAAAGCACAGTAAAAATGAATTACTAGAAAATAAAAAGCAAAGATATACTCCAGTTCCTGCCATTTTGTTTCCTGGTCTCTGCCCTACCCCCACAATCTCTCCTTTTTATACCATCCGGTCAGCTAGTGAGTACCAGATACATGTCAGGTTGTGTTCTAGGTTTTGGGAATGAAGGGATGAACAGGAAAAAGTAAACCTAAAGAAAATACAAGCCTGAGACATTTATTAGATCAACAGACAAAATTACTTGGTTTCTGTACTTACCTTGTCAAAGACTGGTAATGAAACAATTCACAGACCAAAACCCACCCACAGTTTGAGCTGATCTGCTCTAGACCACAGGGATTACACTGAAAATGTGATGGACATTTTCAGTGTATTTGTCCTGCTTTGCCTCATGTCTTTCTTTGCCTTGGAGTACAGTGCCAGGACCTGGTCTCTCATACCTAGAAAATATTTGGTGCAGGTGTTCAGTTGCTTTTCCCTGGTATTTTCACATAATTGGCTGTGTTGAACACACAAAACCACAACTTACCACCTAGCTCTCACCAGGGCCCCTGGTGGTTATTATTTCTTTTATTTGTTCACTTTTTTTAAAATTTGACTTTTTGTGTATATGTGAATAGGTGCAAAATAGATTCTATGCTGACAAAATGGAAAGGAAGATGGTTCTATTCTTTTGTTGAAGTCAAAAATGCATGTGTGTTACTGAATGATACTTTAAATGCTGGGCTGCTGTCAAATTCAAGGAACATGGAGAACTTGGAGAAAGGCCAGAGACAGATAAAAGATTAGTAATAGTTTATAATGGCCATGATTAAAGGCTGAAGAAAGTATTTATTTACTCTAAAAGGAAAGCCTGCTAGAAGATGAGAATGATAGCTCCCAGGTAGAAGTAGGTAAAAAGGGCTTTCAGAAAAGACACATGAGACCCATTTTGGATATAAATCCTAGCTTCACTATTGCCGATTGTGTGATGTTAAGCAAGACACTAGCAAGACACTTAATATCTCCAAGCCTCAATGTCCTCAAAAATGGAGATAATGCTTAGCTGCAGATTATTGCAAGGACTACATATTGTGCACGCCAAGTGCTATGCGTCATGCCTGGAGATGATTGGTGCTTAATAAATGGGAATTAATATCATTATTAATAGATTTTTTTTTTTACAAAGAATGATGTAGTGGTTAATTTTAGGTGTGAACTTGACTGGATTAAGAGATACCTGAATAAATGGTAAAGCATTATTTCTGGGTGTGTGTGTGTGAGGGTGTTTCTAGAGGAGACTGGCATATGTTTCAGTGGACTGAGTGGGAAGATCCACCCTCAATGTGAGTGGGCACCATCCAATCAGCCGGAGGCCCGAATAGAACAAAAAAAGACACAGGAAAGGTTAATTCTCTCTTCTGGACCTGTGACATCTTTCCTCTCTTGCCCTTGGACATGAGAACTCCAGGCTGTCCAGCCTTTGGACTCTGGGACTTGTACCAGCGATCCCCCAGTTTCTCAGTCTTCACTTTGGATTGAGAGTTACACCATCGGTTTCCCTGTTCTGAGACACTTGGACTTGAACTGAGCCACACCACCAGCTTCCCTGGGGCTCCAGCTTGCAGACATCCTATCATGGGACTTAGCTTCCATAATCTCGTGAGCCAATTCGCCTAATAATTCCCTGACATCTATCTATCTATCTATCTATCTATCTGTCTACCTACCTACCTACCTACCTATCTGTCTATCTGCATCCTATTGGTTCCATCTCTCTAGAGAACCATAATACAGATGGTGATCAAGTCTTTGTCTCTTTGAGGAGAGAAGGAGAAATTTACCCTTCCTACAGTATAAATAATTTAAATTAGCCATATGAAACTGTTCCTGTGAAAAGTCAAGTTTTCTTATTTCAGAAAGTCATTGCTGTTTCCTTAGTTTATGCTCAGTTCAGGTAAACAAACATTTATTAAGCATCTATTGTGTGCCTGGAACTGTGCCTGACACTGAGAATACTGAAATGAATATGACTTGGCCCCTGCTCATTGATGCCTACAATTCAGGGTGGATGCCCATTTGTCTGAGATGTGGTAAGCACCTTCTACTTAAATCTTCAGCCATAGCAGGCCAACACCATTTGACCACTATGATTTTGCCAATTCCATCATATCAATTGGCTTCCTCATTTTTGAGACCCTATTCAAGGCCATCCAAGAACAAATCTAGTCATGTGCTACCCAGCAAAAGCCAAACAAAGCGTGTGAAATAAGTCCTTAGGTATAACTCCTGTACCACCTACCCTATGGCATCCAACATCACTTTTAATAATACTGCTCTGACAACTACCATTCTACATTCTGTCTCTATGAATTTTTGTATTCTAGGTACCTCATATAAATGGAATCATAGCATATTTGTCCTTTTGTGATTATTGGCTTATTTCCCTTAGCACGATGTCTTCAAGTTTCATCCATGTTGTAGTATGTGTCGGAATTTCGTTCCTTTTTAAGCCCGAATAATCTTCCATTGTATGTATATACCACATTTTGTTCACTCATTTGTTGATGAATCACCTGCTGCTACAGCATTTAGTGCTTCCACTCCCAGTACCTCTCAGCACCATTCAGCATCACCACAGTCCATCCAACTGGTCATAATTGAGATGAGATCTGGGCTGCTTTCAAAAGATCTGCAAGATTCCTCCTAATAGGCCAAAGACTGCTACTAATACCCACCCCATGTACCATTCACCTGAAATGGTCATCCAAGGACAAAACCTGATCTGATTCACCTGTTGCCACAATCATCACCTGATCCTCACATAAACTCAAAAACTAGCCTTTGTGGAGTCCAGAAATAAATCCTCACATATATGGTCAAATGATTTTCAACAAAGGTGCCAAAACCATTCAATGGAGAAAGGACAGTCTTTTCAACAAATGATGTCAGGAAAACCTGATATCCACATGCAAAAACATGAAGTTGAATCCTTATTTAATACCAAATATAAAAATTAAATCAAAATGGATTAAAAACCTAAATGTAAGACATAAAACTCTTAGAAGAAAACATAGGGGGAAAGCTTCACGATATTGGTTTGGCGGTGATTTCTTGAATATGACACCAAAAGCACAGGCGACAAAAGAAAACATAGGTAAAATGGACTACATCAAAATTTTAAACTTCTGTACATTAAAGGACACAATCAAAAAAGTAAAAGGCAACCTGTAGAATGGGAGAAAATACTTGCAAATCATTTATCTGATCAAGGTTTAGTATCAAGAATGTATAAAGAACTCTTAAAACTCAACAATGACAAAAAACAACAACCCAATTTTAAAAAAGGGCAAAGGACTCACATAGACATTTCTCAAAAAAAATATACAAATCGTCAATAACATATGGGAAAATGCTCAATGGCATTAATAATTAGGGAAATGCAAATGCAAATCAAAATCACAGTGGGATACCATCTTCCTGCCATTAGGATGGCTATCAAAAAACAGAAAATAACAAGTGTGGGCAAGGATATGAAGAAATTAGGATCCTTGTGCACTGTTGGAAGGAATGTAAAATGGGTGTGGCAGCTATGGAAAACGATAAGGTTCTTCCTCAAAAAATTAGAAATAGAATATCATATGATCCAGCAATTCTACTTCTGGATATATATATTCATAAGAATTGAAAGGAGGGACCTGAAGAGATATTTGGACACACATGTTCCAAGCAGCATTATTTATAATAGTCAAAATATAGAGACAGAAAGTAGAATGGTGATTGCCAGTGCTGGGAGACAGGGGAATGGGGAGTTGTTGCTTAATGGGTACAGAGTTTTAGTTTTGCAAGGTGAAAAGAGTTCTGTGCATGGATAGTAGTGGTAGTATCACAACAATGTGAATGTATTTAATGCCACACTGAGCTGTATACTTAAAAATAGTTAAGATATTAAATTTTATCTTATGTATGTTTTGCAGCCAAAAACAAACTAGCCCCTGTTTTCAACCTGGCCTTCCAAAATCATGAACTTGCTGCCTTCTATCTCTAGCTCCACCACCCTGTCTCCCACCATTCCTCACTATGCTCAGCCCACGTAGACTCTGCCTGGCACTTTGCATACTCAGTCTCGGGAGAAAGGGCTTAGTTACAAGAGATCCTTGGCTCCCACCACCACAATACTTTCTTATAATCCTCCACCCAAAAGTATGTTCTGGGATCATCAACCCTTCACCAAGCAAACCTGGAAAAGTTCAGCCCTTCTACCACCCCTTGTGGTTGGGAGTGGTGAGCTAATGGAGAGGGCCTGAAGCAAAGGTGTTACACTTGACAACCCCCATACAGTGTGCTGGGCACTATGTTGTATAATTCTAGCATTTGTTGAGGGCCTGAGTTTGGCATTTTAGGAACTACATTTTTTCCACCTGTACAGCCTCTTGCCCTCTGACCAAAGGAGTCATTTCTCTTTTCCTGCTCTTGGATCTCCCTTCAGAGTTCACGCTTGTCTTCTTACCCATTCCCTCTGCTTCCCTGCTATTTCAGTCCAAATCTCGCCTCCATTGTGCTGCCTGAAGCTTGGTCCCAGGCAGTGTCCCTCACAGCAGGCCCTTCTGGACTAATATGACATGAGTAGAAAACATGTACAGCAAACCTGGAAGATAGGGGGTAATGTAGAAAGGTCCATGCTACCAATTTAAGTATTGGCTTGACTTTAAAGAATATATATATTAGGTGACTGTCTTAGTCCATTTGGGTTGCTATAACAAAATAACATTCACTGGTGGCTTATAAACAACAGCAATTTATTTCTCACAGTTCTGGAGGATGGGGAAGTCCAAGATCAAGGCACCAGCAGATTCAGTGTCTGGTGAGGGCCCACTTCATAGGTGGCACCTTCTCACTTTCTCACTGTGCCCTCACATGGTGGAAGGGACCACTGAGCTCCCTCAGGGCTCTTTTATAAGGGCACTAATCCTATTAGCCTACATGACCTAATCACTTCCCAAAGGCTACAACCCCTAATACCATCACTTTGGGGTTTAGGATTTCAACATACGAATTTTGGGGGGACACAAACAATCAGACCATAGTAGTGACCAAGTTAAAAATTTTGGTCATAGAAAAAGGCCATATACACCTTCTGTTTTGCCCTTTTTATTAAAAATTTCATTATTTTTTAAGATGCTTGTTTCTGCTCACTCTCTTCTGAAATTAACCACCTGTCCTAATTTTCCTAGATTCTTTCTATACTCAAAGGCAGCTTGCAAACTAGTATTGTCAGCATTACCTGGAGAGGTTATTAGCAACTTAGCATCTCAGGCCCAACCCATACCTATCAAATCAGGATCTGCATTTTAATAAGATCCACAGGTGATTCATATGTACATTAAAGTTAGAACTGTTCTAGAAAGCTTCTAACTTCTCCTGTTGGATCAATGGATCTCTACCTTGACGGCTCATTAGAAGCTTTTACAACACACTGATCCCTGGGTCTTACCACCAGATTCTGATTTCATCCATCACTGGGGGGGCATAGGCATTGGTGTTTGTTTGTTTGTTTGTTTGTTTTTTATTCTCCAGGAGATTTTGATATTTAGCCAGGGTTGAGAACTACTGATTTGTAACTTAAAGGAAAATGTCATGGAGCATTCAGTTCATGGGTTATGAACTGGTTTAGAGTTGTAAAAAGCACAGTCAGATTATGAAATTTGATTAGGTCTTAACCTAAATAGATAACTATTAACATGAAGTTACAGATTGTATGTAGAAGCAGTTTCTCCCCTAAAAGTCTTCCTCTCTTATTCTTTATTTTTCTCTTATTTTCTGTTTGCTTAGTCCCTAGGGTGTCTCAATAGCTCTCTTAACATCTGTTAAATGACATCCAGGGCTTCTCACCAAGCCCAGTTAGAGGGACATGCTACTGTCCCAGTGCTCAAAACTGGTGCTACTTCCTGCCTCTGCTGAAGATCAGCCATCACTATCACCTTAGTTGCTGGTGCTATGTTTGTTTGATGCCTGCAGAGCCTCTCTGTGCTAAAGCCACCTGCCCTAGCATGTTTGAATCCCTTAGTGAGCAGGTAATGCTTTTATATACTCCTAGCAATCCAGCCTTGTGCCCTTGACATACTACCCCCCAGCCCCTGCAACTGAAATAACTTTGGTATCCCCACCAATCTATTTTCAGATCTATTTTTTTCTAAAGAAATTTACAAATTTCTTTAGCCTCTTCCCATGTTTTAAAATTTTCGTCAGTCCTTTTGGAGAGCCCAGCCAGAATCTATCACAATCTACAGTGGGTTTAAGGGTAGAAAGCCTTGTATACCACATGGGTCTCACTTTTCCTGAGGAGATGATTTTTTTTGTGGTCACAGGTGAGTAGATGAGGGCCTCTCGGTAAGGCTGTGTAAATGTTTATATATTCACTCATATTCTTCATTTCTATCCCCAAAACTAGTTTTTAAGAGGTTTTAATAGATTTTTTAGTCAGTCGATATTAGAAATTTTTTTTTTAATGTTTGCAAGTGAAATTCAATAGAATTGATTTATCAAATCTTAATTAAATTTCTGCTGTTTTCATCACTGGGAAATGACTAGCAGCTATCCCGTTGTTATTAAAATACTCATCTTCTTTATAAATATTTCAACATTTTTTGAAATGCCAAAAATATGCATGATGCATACCATACGGTCAAGAATTAGAGCTCTTTCTTTGGCTTACAGCTTATTTCAGTTGGGGAAAGGAAGTAGCTGATAATGCAGATAAGAAAGTAGAATTATGCTAAAATTGTTATTTTTATTAATGTGATACATTTCAAGATAGGGTCCTAACAACTTAATTTCTCTAAAAGAAATGTATCCTAAATGATTGTGAGTCGTCTTTAGAGTTGTAAGTTCTGGCTCCTAATTAAATATGTCATTGAGCAAGTCAGTCTTTTTCTGCCTCCGAGTATTTATCTGTAAAATTAGGAAGTTGCACCAAGAGCCCAATAAAGTCTCTTCCAGCTCTAAAAGTCAATGATTCTGTGAATTCTCAGCTAAATTATGTACTACCAAAAAGCAGAAACAGCACCATCTGTTTTTTCCCAACTCCTGATTTTGCCATCATATGGAAAATAACAAAAATAAAGGTAATTAAAAATAGAAAAGAAATGGACTTAAAATTAAGCCATCTGATATCTCAATTGTTTTCATTTTATGCTCCATTCTTGTACTTAAACATATGTATACACAATTTTACATAGTTGAAATCATAAAATAGGTAAAATTTTATATTTGGCCTACTTTATCTGACATTATATAACTTATTTTTATATTACCATTATCACATAATTATAGTTTAATGACTACATGGTATTCCATTTCATTGATGTACCATAGTTTACTTAAATATTCCCTATACTTGGAACTTTAGATTGCTTTCAATATTTGATAACGTAAAGAATGCTGCAGCAAATTTTTTATTCACATGGCTTTCTTTTGAATAGCTTTCTAAAAATAAATTTCTAGGAGTGTGATTACTGAGTTAAAGGGAGCTTCTTTACCATTGTTTATAAGTATTAGCAAATGGCTCTTCTAAAAGCTTACAGATTTACGTTGTTGCCACCATATGAGAGTAACAGTTTAAATAAGCCTTTCCAAAGATGTGGTATGAAATGAAACTTAATGTTTTAATTTACATTTCTTTGCTTACTGGCAATGTTGAACATTTTTCCATTTGAGTTTGCATTTTATTCTATGTAAATTGTCTGGTTGTGCCCTTTTCCATTTATCTGACTGTGAAACCATGGGTGAGTCACTTAACTTCTCTGCGGCTTGGTTTTCTCATCTGTAAACAGGATAATAATAGTACCTATCTCATAGAGTTTTTGTAAGGATTAAATGGATTTCTCAGTGTAAAGCATAGAATAGTACCTGATCTATGGAGAAATTTTTAAAAAAGGTTAGTACTAGTAGTAGCATTAGGATATTAGTGATTTTCTTTATAATTTATGATTTCCTCTAGTCTTCATATAAATACATAGATATTTTTGATTAACTTATAAGAGAGATCTTTATACAATATAGATGGGGATCCTTTGGTCTGCTGGATTTGGTAAAGTATCTTCCTCAGTTTGTTGTTTTAATTTTCATATTAGTTAGTTTTGCATGTGAGTACAAGCATGCACATGCAAGTGTATGAGTGTGTATTTTCCCACAAGTCCAGAAACACAGTGTTTACACAGAAGGGGAAGCTCATAAAAATGTTGACTGACTGACAATGCTCAGAATAGCACACCCAGCTCTGCTGAAGAACTGTTCCACCAGGTCATTTAGAAAAATAACAAATAAACAAAACCAAAGCAGGATCAAACCACATACATACATGCACTTTCAAAACCAAAACCAAAACCAAACCATGTACACACATGCACATTACAAACAAACAAAACTACAGATGTTTCAAGCCATAGAGATGAAAGAAATTGTAAACCATGGAATTTTCTCTTTAAGAGTAATTGATTCTTTATGTCCAATTGTTTCCTGATTCCTGGCATACTGAGATCTAACTTAGACACTGAGGAAAAACAAAAAGGTGGCACCAATAAATTGCCTTTGGGAGTAAAAGAACCTCTTAGAGCCCACAATATCATGGATAGAAAAGATCCTGAGGGAGGGAATGAAGGACAGCTCAGAATGGCAAAATTAGCAATGCTCAAGACCAAAGTTAATCATCTATACAGTGAGGGAATTGAGAGAAAAGGATAAGAAGCAATAAAAAAATAATATGAGTAATGGGGAGAATTGATGAAGCCCTCTGCCCAGATGAGGATTGGAAACTATTTAAACTGGATAATACAGTATGTGTTTTGGCTCTGAGAAAACAGAAGTTGAACTTTTGAGTAGTAATCAAAGACTTGGTCTCAAAGTATTTGCAAATAGTGCTAGTATGGAGAACAGATGCTGACATTATTGCCAATGGGAATGGCAATGTGAGAGTTGGAGTGAGAGACTAAAAGAAACCACAGGGAATTTTTGTGGAAGATTCAGCATTGAAAATGATTTATGGTTGATTTAAGAAGGAGACAAGGAAAATAAGGCTAGTGTATACCATCTGACTGCTGCAGACAAAGGATGTAAACAGTTCGCCATAGCTCTCCAGCCTCTTGGAAATCAGAATTCTGCTCATACAGAAAGGCGCCAGAATGTTTGTCTGAGTTAAGTGCATACTTCTTTTTTAGTATCTAAGAATAGTTATTCTTCTTTCCTTTCCCATCACTGCTGTGTATCCTTAAAAATCCTCACAGTGATTAAGTACTATGGAATTACCCAAAGAAACCTGTAGGGAACGTGAATACTTCCTAAAGAGGAAGAAACCTCACATGAGACCCTAGGCTTGAAAGGTGGGTAGCTCTATACTATTATTATTATATAAGTAATTTATGCTATTATTGTTATTATCTGTGTAAAGTACTTTATGTTAGAAAACTGAAGTTTGGAGAATTTAGGAGAGTCAGGTAAGTCTTCCAAAAATATCTAACAAAGAATGATGAGAAGGTAAGTTGAGGCAGAAAAGATGTGACCATTCCTTGGTCATGGGTCACTTAAGCTATATCCTCCCATCAGAGAGCAGAGAACCAGCAGCGCCTCTCAGAACTTCTTGAGCTATCCTATGGGAGTCTGAGTTTTGAAATGGGAAAAAAGACATATTTGACTAAAAGTAGTAGGATTTGCATTTGAGACAAACTATAGGGATGTGGATGCTGGTCCTTAAGTCCTCGGCATCACTAGAGAAATGGGCTTTAAAAAAGGGAAAAAGATGAAAAGGAACAAAAGTGTCACCAAAGGATGGGAGCAATGGGCTTTAATACTTTCCCAGTGCAGTGCTTATTGAATAGCAAGGAAAACAGATGACATGAGGAAAATAAGTCTTGGCCCAGGAACCTGAGTTGACGAAGCCCATCAGTGGCCAGAGTTATATTACCTTAGGAAAATGGATCCAGGTTCTCTTAATGTGTCTATTCATAGATGTTCTTCCAACTCTCATCACCACCCTCCCCCTTATTTTTTAGTTGAGCTTCCTTCGAAAACTCCTACTTCCACAGCCTGTGCTCAGACTGCAGAGGTCCATCTAATCGTGAACCAGAATAACTAAGGAAATCTAGGTATACCCTTGGTGGGCAGGATGTCTGTCTCAGGTGTATAGAGAAGAGCTGATTTAGCTAGGGCATGTGGAAAGGTGAGAATTCTCTCTATCTGCTTGCAATTGTGCTCTACACCATCTTGTTTTCTTGGCAGAATCCTTTGGTGTTCAGGATCCACTCAAGTGTTACCTATTATCTCCCCTCTCTAAATCCCACTGGTAGAAAAAGCTCTATTCCTGTAGCATCTTCTCCATGGCACTAATTATGTATTTACTACATTGTTTTGTAATGACTTGCTCATCCATATTTCTTATTGGACCATCAATTCCATGGTGGTAGGAACAATAACATTCTTGTCTATATCCCCAGCCCTAATACAGTATCTAGAACTACACTTTCCAAGTGCTATTGAACACTCAAAATGTGACTAGTTTGAATTGAGATATGCTGCAAGTTTAAAATATTCATCAATTCTGATGACCTAGTATAAATAAAAGGAATGTAAAATATCTCATTAATACATTTTATAACAATCACAATAAAATAATATTTTAGATGTATTGAGTTAAAGAAAATATATTATTTAAATTAATTTTATGTTTCTTTTGATTTTTTTTTTACATGGCTACTAGAATGTTTAAAATTACATATGTGGCTCGTATTACATTCTAGGACTGGTCTAGAACACAGTAGAGGCTTGTTCCAGTCAGCTTCTTAGCAGGAAAAAGAAGACACGCTCAGTTTGGATTTTGAAAAGATGTTAATGAATGGGACAATTTACAGAAATGTGGGCAAGGTTAAGGAAATCCACAAAGGATGCTGATGCGCCAAGAAACTGGTAAAAGAGGGGAGCAGTTAACACCCAAATTTAAAAAGAAGGGGAGGAAATGATGTTACTAGAGCTGGTAAACACTGGAGGTGCATTAGAGGATCACCCAGCAGGAGCTCTAACTCCAGTCACTGCCCAAACCATGGAACCAAAGCAGGGAGAGAACGTGCCTTTGATCTCCTGCCTTGCTCCTATTGGCTGTAGGGAGCCTAAAGCCAGAGGGCAAGAGATCCTGAATGATGCAGCCCTTAGGGTCACCTCCCACCTCCCAGGGCACTAAACAATGCAAAGAAAAGTGAAGAATACATCAGAGCAGGAGGTCAGGGGATGAAGAGTAGCAAGCACAAGGCTCAATACATTTGCTAAATGAATGAATGAAATAAAACTCTAACGGGAAAAGAATGGATGACAGTGATAAATTAATTTTCCCACCTGGGATCTTTTTGCAGCAGTGCTTTTCAAACCGTTCTGTGACATTGAGTTTAGTGAAATTACATTTGGGGTTCCACAGACATTTCTTTCTGTGTTTTAAATATGTATATTTCTAACTGTTTGAAATACTCTACTAAAGCACAACATGTACACCCAAAGGTGTTACATATCAAAGTTTTTAATACATAGGAAACAAGTCACACATCAACTTGTGCTGCTAGGTAAATTTGTTTTAGTGCAAGCCTAAAAATAAGATTTCCTCCTCCCTCTTGTGCACTTTTATCTAAATATTTTAAATGTGCCATTAATTAGGAAGGTTTGGGTCTACATCAGTATTTTAGAAAAATTCAGGTCTACCTGTGTCCACTTACATAAAGTTGTATACATTAGTATTCCACTGTAGCCCTTGTGCACAGCTCAATTAAATGCCGAGTAGGGTTCAGGTGTGTGCACTTGGCACTTGTGCTCATGTCTCATCATGTTATATCCCTTTATATCATTTTCACATGAACATGATATACTTATGTTAAGGATAATTACAGATATTGTTAGGAATTTGATGTGAAATGTGCATCTGCTGCTCCCTATGCCTTGAAGGTTTTTCCTTCAGTTCTTGGCAAAGTTGAGATGAATACGTTCCTCAGTCCTTTTCACCCTTTTATCCTTTAACTTCAGCTCAAATGTTTCCTCCTCTGAAAAGCCTTTCCTGACCACCTAACATCATAAATAGGTTCCCCTACCCATTCTCTCTTTCAGCCTTATTTTATTATTTTCATAGCACTTATCACAATTTGTAACTGTTTTGCTTAATTGTCTCTTTATTGGTTTTTGCCTTTTTCCCTAAAAAAATTTAAATTTCTTCAGTGTAGGGACTAAGTCGCTACTTAGTGTGGGTGGGGAACTATTGTAAGAGCTTGACATATATTAATACATCTACTCAGAACAACCTTGTGAGCGTCTCTCAGACTCCAATTTGAGAGGTGAGGACACTGAGACGCAGAGAGGTTAAGTGGCCTGGTCAAGGTTGCATAGCTATTACGTGGAAGAGCCAGGATTCTAATCCAAGAATTAGTGGGGGCCCACGAGTACAGCAGTATATTTGATGTGAAAAGCTTCAGACTCCAGGCCCTAAAGTTCTCACACTTATTGAATACTGGCTCATATTATCAAAAGCTTCCTATGGTTCTGTTTTATGTGAATTATTATTACTATTACAATGACTTTATGACTTTATTTTTACAAATGAGGAAATTGAGACCTAGAGAAATTAAATACCTTTCCAAAAATTAAACACCAACCAAAAAATGATAGAATAGGAATTTGAACCTAATCTCCTAACCACAATGCTCTACATCCTGCCTGTAATACTGATTTTGCTTCATGCCACACCTTACCATGTCTAAGACCATGTGGATGTGTATTTCTTAGCCATAATTTTGAAGAATATGCACTTGTTGAGCACATCTTTGTCCTCTGGGTGGAGAGCTAGAGGGCAGGTTGATACAGGTGAGTTCATTCTGAGAAGTCACCAGGAAACCTAGTGCTCTCTCTGTGTCCTTCTGTCCTCTCCGAATGCTGGTCATCTTGGGCCTCCCAAATTGAGGCATTCCCCTATAGAAAATCTGGGAAATACTCCTATATAAGCAATTACTCAAAGAAGGAATCAGAAGAGAAATCAAAAAATACTTTGGGATGAGTGAAAATGAAGACACCACATACCAAAGCTCACAAGATGCAGCGAAAGCCTCCCACATACAGAAGACAAGTGTGTGTTTAAATTATTTCTATCCTGTCCTCACTTGCTTCACTTTTTAATCTATTTCAGCAACACTTATTGAAGGCAATGCTGGGCCAGGCAGTGTGCTGAGGTCTGGAGATTCAGAGGACCAGGACACAGCCACAGCCCTCTAGGGATTAGCTGGGCAGATTGGGCACACAAACTAATGGTTACACTAATTGGCTAAGGACTTAAAACAGGATTCTAGTCAGCAAGACCAGAAGAAGGGTATTATTCTTTTGGTCTGTTGCTGTCTGATTTAGTCTTTTGTTTTACTCTCCTATAGCTTTCCTTTTCTCTCGGAGACTTCATTTTCTGGCCACGTCATGTCCCCTTTCTTTCCCGACTTTTTATTATTTATACAGCCAATTCCAGATGATCTCTCTCTTTTTTTTTTTTTTTTTCCCGTGTCCGGCAACGGATCGCAACCCTCAGTGTTGCCCCCGTACCGGACCGGGGACCGGCGACGGGATCGCAAGCCTCGGCGTTGCTCCCGCGCCTCGCTCAGCCAGTGAGCCGGAGCCGGTCTGTACGTGGGATCCGAACCCTCGGACGGGAGCGCTGCCGCGCTTCCCAAGCGGCGCACTATCCAGTGCGCCACCGGGCCGGCCCCAGATGATCTCTCTTGTTGACTTTGTACAATTAATGTTTGAACCTGACTACTAGAACGTGGATTTAATCCTCCCTACCAGCCCCCCACTCCCCAGATGATGAATGCTCAGAGAACAGGGATTAGTTGTAACATTAGCCTAAGGAAAGTTGAATTAGACAGTCATTAGTTCTTCACTACTTCCTATTCCCCCGTTCTCCACAAAATTTAGGATCTCTTCCCAAACCACAGAGAAAAGAAATTTTTTTTCTTTTGTTTTTTGGGGATTTTTTGTTTTTGTTGTTGTTATTTTCTCTGCTCTACCTCCATTGGCACAAATATTACAAATAGGTATCTTCTGACTTCTTTCCTGATGTCCCTAGAATTGTGGAATATTTTGAAATTCTTTTTTTGGATTTTTGTATCCAAATTTATATCCCCAATTCCTAGCATACTGTCTGGCACATAATAAGTGTCCAATGAATATATGTGAAAATAAATCCAAAATGAAAAGAGAGAAAAAAATCAGTAGATCATTTTTGCATGAACAAGGTTGCTGTATTTACATTTAGGGATTTATGTGTCAATTTCATCACTATATTGTATGGTCTTCAAGAGTAAGGAGGCTAGTCTTTGTTGTTCTTTATATCTTCTCCTACTCCGTGCCTAAAGCAATACCTGGTACAGAACAAAATCTTAATCTATATTTGTTGAATAAAGAATGAATAAATGCTAGACACTCAGTAAATGTCTGTGGTTGATGTGGATGACGACTTATATCAATAATGTTATCGTAAATATTTTCTGCGACAAGATATAAATAACAGGTTAAAAAACTATAAATGGTATCAGATGAATGTCTATGGAGAAGAAATCACACTGGTATAACTCATACTCTGGGAATCCTCAAAATGGGTGTGCCTGCCTCTGTTTAATTTCCCTGCAGTGAAACTGGAGCCAAACTTCGGAGATGGCTTTGCACATGGAATGGGAGTACAAGAGTGTGAACATGTGTGGCTGTGGGATTTTTGTTAATGTAGTCATTTTCTTCCAAACCCTTGAAAAATACTTTTCTTTTATAATTCCATTCTATTGCCATTGCTTATGTGTTTTCTCCTCATTTCACATTCAAATTCTATAAACCATCCAGTTGATGTGGACATATATAATAAGTGAGCCCAGATATTATTCTGAATGGAATCCAGAGCCAGTATCCAGACACTAGGAAAGCATAATTACGCTGAGAGCAGAGTTGTGTTTTCTTGGAGGGCTTTTATCAGTGTCTGTGGAGCCCCAGATGTATGGTTCAGTATTAGACAGGGAAAAAGATTTATGAAACACACTTCTCCCCTTTCCTGGGGAAAAAAAATCTCTTTTGCAAAAAGATTTAGTGTGCGAGTACGTCCCAACCCTTAAGGGAAAGGAAGAAAATTGTATCAGAATCTATGCATGCTAAAATAATATTCACCCAAAATGGGGAATGATTGATTCTCTCCATATGTTCTTATCCTATTTCAATTTAAATTAATTTTCCAGGCATCATTAACCATCTCAGCAAAATTTGCTGTGTTTTCTCCTAACTCTGGCTTTGGCACACCTGCAGCCAGTGCAGGTCTTTGTGGTTAATCTGTAGGAACCAAAATTAATTTCAGTGAAACAGCTAAATGGTCCTCAAGAGTCCTTCCTCATATGTCTGGTTAGCATTCACTAGGGGCAGTAAACATAGCCTGACAAGGGTGATAGAAATGTTTCAAGGGATCTTTTCAAGTTCTCTGTCTTTTTTTTTTTTTTTTTTAATTTGCAGGTGCAAAAATTCCATTTGTAATTCTTTAATTCCAAGGGCAATGGGTGTCTTGGGGTCTCAGAATTCAGGACAAGTGGCCAGCTGAGACATGATATTCTACTTGCAAGTCATGGCAGGTGCAGGAGGGCAAGCAGTTAAAAGTTTGGCCCGTTCTCTTTTTCTCTCTTTTTGTACTTCCTTTTCCTCTTCTAGATGGGTGTACAATTACATGAGCTGAATTAGTTATCTTCCAAAGCTGTGCTGTTGTACATCCAGGAAAAGGACTTGATTACTCAACCCATGCTTCCAGGAGCCTTATTTGGGTTCTTTTGTGTAGCAAGAGAAAAAGTGCTGAGTGCACCCTCTATTTGTTTTGCGATTTGCCTGCTGGGCACATTACTAGCTATCACTCTGGTTTCAATAGATGATCTTTCCACTGAGGTTTTAGCATGTCTATACTTAGAAAACAATAAAAGATGTGTAAGATGGAAAAATGAGGGGAAAGCAGAAGTGCACTAAGAAGGAGAGAGAAGGACAAGAGACAATCCCAGATCCTTCTAATGACAGGAACTGTTCCTGGCATCCAGGCTCGATTTCTTTCTTACCTTGCCAAGTGTTATACTGCGCAATGTGGAGTTATTAAGTGTGGAGATGAGGAGAGGAACAATAGCCAAGGAAAACATGACTCCAGTACTCTGTGGTGTCCTCAGAGTCAGTTTTGCCAGAACATGCAGCAGACACAGTGTGAGAATCTCGGAAGGCACAGACATGTCAACCGCAAAATGTGTATCCATGTGGCCTCCTTTGTTGGAGCTTTGTCAGCACATGAGCTCTGATGTGGTAGATGTCTCCTTTCTTGACCAGGAATGGTTTGTATAGCTTTTCTGCAAGGTACTGCCAGAAGCTTAGGTTTGGGAATTCCTGAGGTAGATGTAACAAGAATAAGCTCTGGTTTATCTTCACTTAGATTTTGGTGCTTTAAAAAGATTAACAGGCAAGATACGCAGAGATAAAAAAAAACAAGTGGAAAAAAAGAAAAACGATAGAAAGCTTGAATGCAAGAAAGGAATGATATTGAGATGGTCCAGTTTTTTGACCTGTGTAGCTAAAAATACTTCATTTTTCATTATATCAAATAGTAGGCTTATTTGGTTGTATGGGCTTGATATATGTTCGTTCACTTTTGTGTGGTCTCTAATGCTCTGTGGAATATTACAAACCTCTATTTATTTATTTGTGTATATATTTACTTACTTACTTTGCAGTATACCTAGCATAAGGACACACCCAGTTGGGAACTTAACAAATATATATATATATGAGTCATATATAGATATGAGTTACCATAAATATGTACATGAGTCACCATAGCTACTAACTTACATTAACAGTAGGATATGCATAACCATTCTTTTTGATATTAAACATTAAAATTAAAAAAGAGAAGAAAAAAGTCTGTTTGACAAAATATATATAAGATGCCTGGATACCCTTAAGATGTTTAATTGAACACAAATCTCTTCCTTAAAAAGTTCAACGCCCATGACCATATTAAGTGAAATAATTAGGAGAAATACAGTTGTGTGATGAGGTTGCTATTGTCAGGTTGCAGCTGCCAGGCTAGACTTTGCCACAAGACTAACTCTATCTCAAAATACCAGATTCTGGTGTTGTGAATAAGAAAGTAACCCCAAGTTGTTCACCCTTTCATTAAGGGATGTAACTTTCCACTAGCATCGAGTTACTTTTTGTTTCTAGGTGGAAAGTCTTCGATGTAATTCTTAACTGTTTCTCTCCAGGCCAGGCCCCCTCATTTTCCTGGGGAAAAGAATGGGGCCACAACTTGTCTCTGCCTCATGGTCTCCATGCAGACTAGCAAAGAGAAAAATACTACTAGGTGTCCAAAACCTTGAGTTCTAGTCCTGGCCCAGATACTCTTGTTAGTTGTAAGCAAATAAACTTTATCTCCCTGCACTTCAGCTCCTCATGAGTGTAAAGAGGTGTGCTACTTTCACTTATCCTTCAAAAGATCATTTTATAGAGTAGCAGATGATGCCACGGAAAGAGTGAAGACTTTGGAGTCAGCCAGATCTGGTCATTCTTCAACAAGTATTTATTTAGCATCTACTATATGCCAGGCACAGTTGTGGGTGCCGAGATGCCACCATCATGAAGCTCACATTTTAATAGGGGAACCGATACTAATTAGCCTGCTAAGCTTGTTTTTTTCATATGTAAAATGGGCATTATAATAATATTTCAAGGTTTTTTGTCAGGATTAGACAAAATGGTACTTAAAGCACATATTACACCCAGGGGCTCAATTAATGCTGTGTAAATAATACTATATAACAGATGAGAAAATGTCTTTTCAATTGTGTGATTCTATCCAAATATGCAAATTGTTATTTTTTCATCTCTCCCCATACTGTGTGACTATAAAGCCACAGACCATCATAAAACTACACTGTATTTTTTTTCTTTTTTTGGTGGCTGGTCAGTGCAAGGATCAAACCGTGGACTTTGCTAATGGATACAAAACTATGGTATCTACCTTAAGTGAATCATTGTGCAGTATGCATATATTGAAACATATATTCTTGTGTTTCTTGTATCTCACAAACATGTACAAGTATATGTGAAAATAATAAAAAAAACTACACTGTAGATTTCATAACTTTTCTTCTCTTTGTTACCTTAAATGCAACTTCATTTATCAATGTAATACTTTTTGAGTATCTACTATGCATTAAATACTAGGCTGGCACTGGATATATGGACATAAGAGAGACTTTCCAGGCCTTACTTAGGATCATAACAGTAAATGCTTGTATTTCACCATGGTTCTTTCTTTTGGAAGGCTTATTCTTCTAGAGTTGATATTAGTTATTGACTGTTTAGAAAGAAAGAAAAATAGTCCCCTACTTAGCAAGTGGATTGTGCTAAAGTCTCACTAAAGAGACCTAAAGCTCTGTCAGTAAGACCCCTAGCAATCTCACACTGTTCAAGATGAAACAGATGGTAGAACAGGTTTCCTGTAGGTGTCCTAGAGGTAAAATTTCAATTTATCAATTTCTTTTGCAACAAGAGAAATAAGTTATTTTCTGTATCCATTCATGTGACTAGTGTTGTTACAGATATTTCAGGGGATATAAACAAAAACAAGAAGATATTCCAGGAGATATAGGTCAATATAAGACATGACACCTGCCCTCAAGGCAGGAGGTGGAATGTGTTCTCCCTCCTCAATTATTCAAGAAAAATCGATTTGGTAACCATGGCCTGTGAGGAATTGCAGAGTTCTGTGTCTGCTAATGGGAGAACCAACAAAGTGGAAGAATATTTATTGAGCACCTATTATGTACAAGGCACTGTCACTATACTTACATCATCTCGATTTATTCTTCCATCAACTCTTTTAAAAAGATTGTAATCTTTGACCTTGAGGACCTCGCTGGAGTGTGACAGGACAGAGAATAACAATAGACAGTGTGAAAAGCAATGACATGAAGGAACAGGCCCAGAGCTGGTGAGCTCAGGAGAGGGGGGAATGGTTAGCTGTCACCAGAGGGTAGGGGCAGGCTTCACAGATATGTCGACATTCTAGTTTTTAAGCAGAGCAACACATGTGAAAGAGATCACTCCTAGGCAGGCAGGGGTACAGATCACAGACAGACAGACAAGGATTGATAGCACAGACTGTAAGTGCTGCAGGAGCTAGCAAAAACCCCAATGCTCTCAGAGCCCTAAGTTAACCCTGTCCCTTCCTAAGCATTCACCCAGAGTGGTGAACTGAGAAGCTCAATTTCCCTGAGATAATGACACTGGGATTCAGATTTTAGGCCAATTCATTTTGCACTAAGGGCCTCATTTATGACTCATTCTCTGTTTTATAAAGAGTCATTCCCTTCTGCTCTGCACTCTATTTTAGAGTCAGGAGCTGATCTTTGCACTGATGCTATGCTGGATCTTGATTTATTTTACGCTGATGAGATTTAGTTGTGAGAAGTGGAAAACAGTCTCTATGTCTCACTATTGGGTTTTGATGAATAAAGTGGACTTCTTGAAGCTTATCTTCTTTCTGTTGGAAGGT
The DNA here is from genome assembly GCF_000696425.1 of Galeopterus variegatus. NCBI lineage: Eukaryota > Metazoa > Chordata > Mammalia > Dermoptera > Cynocephalidae > Galeopterus > Galeopterus variegatus. Next base: position 60,713 of record NW_007727474.1, on the reverse strand, counting down.
GTTATAAGATGTAGGTTAAATGCTGAAGTGTGGAGCCAAATAGACATAAGATCAAATCTCAGATCTCCCCCTTATTAGCTGTGTGATCTTGGGCATTGAATTGTTTCACCCAAATTTGGATAACAGGATTGAACCAAACTTTGAGAGGTGAAATACAGCTCTGAATTTGGAGTCGACCAAGGAAAAATTCAGAGGGGGCTTCTTTGGCTCTCTGTTCTTTGAATAAACAGGTATAACTTCGGGATCACATCTGCAGAATTAAGGCCATAGAGAAAGTGACCCATGGGCTGGCTTTCTAACTACTTTGCTCTCCATTGCCTAATTCAGCAAGCTAAATACTTGACCCTCAGGAAATTTTAGGGGTTTTTGGCAATAAATATTGTACACAGGCCCCACTGCATCTTGGAGATCTCTGATGATATTTTAAAAACAGGCTTTATTGAAATAGCTGAACTTTAAATAGGTTGAAAGATAGAACATTCAGCCTTCGAGAATGATGATGATGATGATGACGATTACTTTTGAGGTCATTTACTATATTTCAAGCACCTTATTATGCATTAACTCATTTAATCTTATAGCCATCCTATGAGGCAGGTACTCATTATGCTTATTTGAAGATAAGGAAATTGAGGCACAGAGAGGGGCAAGAGCTTGCCGACTTGGCAGAGCCAGGATTTACACCCAGGCTGTCTGCTTCAGAGCCTGTGCCGTGAACAACTCTCCAGCTCTATAGGCCAACTTCTTTTAAAATAATTATAATAATAACATTTTGTGTTCTAATTATAAAACTAAGTCATGGTAAGAATTTTTGAAAATAGAGAAAAAGGTAAAGAAGCCAAAATTATTTGTATTTTTATCACCAAGGGATAATGTTTATTAATATTTGGGTCTATTTCCTTTTGGAAATTAAATTGCATATATAATTCTCTTTTCAAACAGCATAACACTGCATATGACTTTTTAAATTTAATGTTGCAATTTGAGCATTTCCCAACGTTATTAAATATTCTTATAAACCGTAGATTTTAATGACTGCAAATATTCCAATTATCCAGAGGTACCATAGTTTACTTTTAAAAAAATCCCATAATGTTGGGCCATTAGGTTGTTTCCAATGTTCCTAAGACTTCTGGTTTGGTTTCATGAGGATTTTTTTGCCTGGCACTTTCAAGAGCTGCCTGGGCTGTTTGAAGAGTGATCAATCTTCTGTTGAAGGGACTGTGCCCATGTCCCTCTCTGCCAGGTAAGAAAATCCCTGAGCCATTAAAGACAAGTGAAAATTCTGAAAAATCTCTTGAGTGTTCAAATTCTCAATGAAGGTCCAGAATCTCATTCAATTAAAAAATCAAAACCTTTTATGATTTGTAAATAAAACATATATTTTATAAAGAAAATATAACATACGGATGAGCAAAAAAGAAAAAAATGAAATTAATCTAAAATCACACTACTCAGTTTGGCGAGTACTTCTCTTTCCACACTATATATTACCTTGTTACCTGTTGTTTTACTCAACAACATACAAATATTATACACACTGTCATTTAGGACATCATACCAAATGGTAGCTGATCTCTGCCCAACCCCTCAGGCATGATCCCTACAGAAAATCACTTTTTTTTTTTTTTTTTTGCATAAATATAAAGCACTTTTCTTCCTTTATTTCACCACACCTACCATAGACTAGTTGCTATCCTTTTCAGATAGGCTGAAGTAGGCTCCCTACTTTAAGGAGTCTTCCTTCTGCTTGTGGAAGCAAGACCCATAATCTTGGGAAATAGACACATAAGACAAGTCTATAAAAAAGTGACCCAAAGTGGTGCTTCCAGTAAGGGCTTATTAGGAATTAGGAAATATCCAGACCATTTTACAAACTCAAGCTGTTTATCCTACTTTTAACACAGCCTATAGTGTCTACTTTTTTCTTGTGTTCTTATACTTCAATTTGGTAGAGAAAGGGCCTGGCGAGCTAGCTATACCCATATGTGATCCTCCTAATTAAATGTCTGCCTCTGACTTTTAAGGAGACACTTATACCTTGCCTTCTTCCTAATTTTTCCAAAAAGGAAGGTCCTATCCAGGTTGTATCAGAAGCTAAGCCTCAGTTTATTTTAAATGACTATGCTTGAGCAATAAAGACAGGACTCTGAGCCCCTCCAGTCTTTCCAGACAGTCTATTTAAAAGGGGTCTTATATCCAGAGGAATTGTGAGCCTAGATACCACTTTGCTAAGAACACAAGTGGTAAAAAGATCAGATGAAGCGGTAATCATTTTGCTTTGTGATCTGGTGTTCTTTCCTTTGTGTAATTCCAGATTTCCATCTGATATCATTTTTCTTCTGTCTAAAGGACTTCCTGTAACATTTCTCATAGTGCAGATCTGCTGGTAACGATCTTTTCAGCTTATGCATGTCTGAAGTCTTGATTTGACTTTCCATTTTGGAAGATGTTTTCACTGAGTGTAAAATTCTAGGTTGATCGTTTTTGCTGTCAGAAAAAAATGTTGCTTCATTATCTTCTGACTTGCATTGTTTCTGACAAGACGTCTGCAAGTCTGCTCATTCTTAATCATTGATTACTCTATATGTAATATTACCTCTTCTTCCTGACTGGTTTTAAGATTTCTCTCTTTTTTTTTTTTTCCTTTTTGTCTTTTTTCATGTCCGGCAACGGACCGCAACCCTCAGTGTCGTGCCCGTACCGGACCGGGACCGGCAACGGGATCGCAACCCTCGGTGCTGCGCCCGCCCCTCGCTCAGCCAGTGAGCGGGAACTGGTCTGTATGTGGGATTCGAACCCTCGGCGGGAGCGCCGAACTACACCAGGCCGGCCCCAAGATTTCTCTCTTTATCACTGGTTTTTAACAATTTATAAATGTGCTGTGGTGTAGTTTTCTACTTATTTCTTCTTGTTTCTGCTTGGGTTTGTTGAGTTTCTTGGATCTGTGTGCTGGTTTTCAAAATTTTTTTGTTCTCCTATCTCTTCTCTGTTATGAACTAAATTGTGTCCCCCAAAACTCGTATGTTAATGCTAACCCCCAGTGTGACTGTATTTGAAGACAGGGCCTTTAGAGCGGTAATTAAGGTTAAATGAAGCTATAAGGGTGGGTCCCTAATCCAATATGACTGGTTACCACATAAGAAGAGGAAGAGACACCAAAGCTGCATACACAGAGAGAAAAGGCCATGAGAAGACATAGCAAGAAGGTGGCTGTCTGCAGGCCAAGGAGAGAAGCCTCAGCAAAAACAAAACCTGTGGCACCTTGATGTGGGACGGACTTCCAGCCTCCAGAACTGTGAGAAAATAAATTTCTGTTTAAGCTTACCCAGTCTGTGGTATTTTCTTATGGTAATCCTAGCAAGTTAATATACTCCCTTTTGGTAACTCAACTACTCATATATAAGGCTGCTTGAAGTTATTCCACTGCTTATTGAAGCTCAGTTAATTTTTTTTTTTCAATTTTTTTTCTCCCTCTGTTTCATTTGGGATACTTTCTATTGCTATGTTTTCAAAATCACTACTCTTCTCTCTCTTCTGCATTGTTTAATCTGCCATTATTCCCATCCAGTGTACTTTCCTCTTGGACATTGTATTTTTATTTCTACAAGTTTGATTTGAGTATCTAAAAAATTCTCTTGGGCCGGCCCGGTGGCGCACTGCTACAGTGCGCCGCTTGGGAGCGCGGCGGCGCTCCCGCCGAGGGTTCGGATCCCACATACAGACCAGCCGCTCACTGGCTGAGTGAGGTGCGGGTGCAACACCGAGGGTTGCGATCCCGTTGCCGGTCCTGGTCCGGTACGGGCGCGACACTGAGGGTTGCGATCCGTTGCCGGTCACGAAAAAAGACAAAAAGGAAAAAAAATAAATAAATAAAAATAAAAATAAATAAATAATTCTCTTTATTAATATATTTTATTTTTTAGAACGGTTTTTGATTTACAGAAAAGCTAGAAGATTTTTCTGTAATTAATACATCATATGAATATGTCTTTGAGTCTGTGCTTTCAATTCTTTTGAGTATGTATTAGTCCATTTGTGTTGCTTATAACAAAGTACACAGAACTGGGTGATTTATAAAGAAAAATGAAATTTATTGCTAACAGTATCTGAGGCTGGGAAGTCCAAGGTCCATCTGGTGGTGGCAACAGTGACCCAGGGGTCTCACATTGCAAGAGGGTGGAAGCAGAGAAAGCAGAGAGAGAGACAGACAGACTCTCCTCTTCTCTTAAAGCTCTCAGAACCATGCACCTCACCACTATTTTTAATCCATTCACTATAGCACGGTCTTACAATCTAATCACCTCTTCAAGGCTCCACCTTTCAATTACCATAATAGGATTTCCCACATTCTTAACAGTCACAGTGGGGGCTAAGTTTCTAATACATAAAACTTGGGGGATAAAATTCAAGCTTCCGGGAGTTTTGGGGGTATATAATTCAATCCACTACAGAGTATATCCCAGAAGTGGAATTGCTGGTAGTTCTATGTTTAATTTTTGGAATAACTACCATACGACACTGTTTTCCACAGTACATAATTGCTTCTTCTTTTTTTTTTTCCCCATAATTACTCCTTAATCTTCTATTTCTCTGTAGAAAGTAAGCTCCAGAAGGGCAGATTAATTAAGTCTGCCATATATCTAGTACATAGGTATATAAATGTACATAGATATACATAGTAAATGGATATAGATATACATAGTAAATGCTAAATAAACATATGTTAACTCCACGAACTAATGCATGAGCTTTTACATCTGAGAATTAATTAGTAGTAGTAATAGAAACTTGAAGCAGTGGTATGTTTAAAAAGCATAAAACTAGAATTTCTGTCATGCCTTTGCCACCAGCTCACTGTGTGACCTTGACAAAATATTAAATCTCTTGGGGCCTCAGTGTCCTCATCTGAATACGAAAGAGTTGTATTGAATAATCTCATGGTCACTCAGCACTAATCAGCACTATGATTCCAGGTGCTGGGATACCTGGTATCACTAGTGGTGGATACTTGAAAATACTACCACTTGTGAAGTTGCCTGCTATTAGTACTGAAGCAAAGCTGGGTACCAGGGTAAAATTTCTGGTGGGCTGAATTTGGTGTGGTGTTTCCCAAAATGGCCAATGACAGAAGGCACATCGAAGAGTAGGACAATAAAAGTAATATTGGTCATCAAAACTGAAGGTCTAGTGTCCTTTATTGGCCACTCCTATAGTACACTCTACTTCTGCTCTAAGCATTAGATTTGTCTTAAGTTTATACCCATCTTCATTTTGGGGGAGGAGGGTGTTAACTTCACTCTGGAAATAGTTTATATGGGAAATTTACCCACAGCTCCTTTAGAATTGATTTTTATGCACAGATGAACTGCTTCTAAGGTAAAGCATCCAAATCATCTTATTATAGAGGTCTTTTGACATTGACCCTGAAACTAAATCAAAGTACCAATGTATTAATATCAACAACTCTAATTTGTCATTAGAAATTCAAGCAGCCAGACTTTTGTATTTAACAGCTGACCAGAAATCCTTTGATTATACACTTAAATTCTGTGAATGTTATTGTATGTCAATTTCACCTCAATAATATTGATTTTTTCAAGAAAGCTTTAAAAATAAGTCATTCTTTTTTATTGCCCCAATATTTTTATCCCAGTGGGTATCTGGTGTTAGGATCACAGTAACTGCTATTGGTAATAAATAATAGATAGCATCAATTAATAAATATTTAACATGGGACACTCAGAATGACCTAAATCACCACCTTCCCTTTTGTCAGGATAAATTAAAAATAAGAGAGAAAGGGTGGTTAACATAATGGAGCTTGCTTCACCAGAAGGCTGCTATGGTGAATGATTTGATCTGAAATGAAAAGGTGATAACTATGGCAATCATTTAAATTCAGATGTATCAATTTTCCTTTTTCTTCTAGAGCAAATATTAGAGGATTGAATGGTTCTCAAGCTGTAGGTATTTCTCAGGTCTATTTTTAAACTCAAACTGTTTCATTCCCAGAAAGAAGGAAAACAAAAATCTACTGGCAGTAAAGCCTTTACCTTTTTTCATTGAATTTTCTGAAGATATTTAAAAAAAAAAAAAAATCTTCTAAAAACCCGGAACAGATGGAGCATTATGAAGAACATTGCAAAACAGTACTTTTTAGATTACTTGGGAGAAAATAAAGTGCTCGAAAAGACCTTGTCTTTAAAAAAAAAAAAAAAAAAAAGTTGACTAGAGACAAAGTATCATATGTAGTAAATATTTGTCTTTCTTTGAAGGAACTGAAAACAATAAAAGCCCAGTCCCATTAAATTATTCTCAAGGTTGGTCTGCAAGGCACCAGTCCAAAGGATTTCCATCTGAAAAGAGTTTGCAGAGTTTTTCTTAGCAATAAGATGGTTGACTGATTTGGGTAATGCTCGAGAGAATTGATAAAAATGTTGCTCATTAACATTCATTTTCTCCTTTTCCTAACCATAAAATTATTCTTTAGATATCAGAAAGTTAAATTTAAAATCATGTGAACTCTCCAAGAGGAAAGGGGTAGCAGAGAAAATCCCAGATATAGCAGCCGTGTTTTGTGCTCAGAGAGCTCTCACAATCTTTACTTGCAGATGGATGGATAGGTGTTAGAATCAGTTCCCTGCCTCTTTGTAACAGGTAAAGGATGTGGGGTGGCCTGTGCAAGGGTAGAGGGAGCATGTGGGGGCTCAGAGTGATAGCTCTACTTCCCAGTTCACCATGACTCATTCATTGCAGATTTACTACCAAACTATTGGGAATGAGACTGCTGAGGGAACATGATGCAGCAGCCAGTGAACTAGACCAAAAACCTGTCAGTCCTAGGAAAAGTACTGGAGAGGAGAGTTGCAAATGTGGCAGTGAGTCTTTGCCAATGGATGCAGTCGGTTTGTTGTTGTTTTTCAAACGTCACACTTGACAAATCCTGAGTTTCAAAGAGAAGAGACAAATAAGCTTCCATTTTGTTATCAATAAGGTAGTAGGTTGTAAAGGGCTTAAATACCATCTTAAGAATAAAATATAGCAGGAACATGGCAAGCTATCATAAGGTAAAGGGGAAAAAAAAAGAAAGAAAAAGAAGTGCAGTGAAAAACAATAAAAGCAAAACCTTCTTTGAAGGAAAGCTGGGAGCACATTTCCTTGGCTCAAGATTTGTGTGAATACAAGGGAAAAAAATAACATCTTGATAAGACCAAACGAAATGGTAAACCAACCTTCTGTACTAATGATATTGTCAAGATACCTTTTAATGGGTGATTAGAGTGCTGGTCTTTTGACACATGAGACTGTTTGCCAAGCTTTAGAAAATTGGCAAAAGTCTCAAAATGCTTTAAAATCACTTAATTGTGATTCTCTCTAGTTCAGAAAAATCAAAGTTGTCTATAGCTCTTAGATAACTGGAAACTAAAAAGCATAAATGTAGTGTTGTAACTAATCCAAATGTTTAGAAACAATTGTATGTCTTTGAATGTTTGGAATTATAGGATGATTGCAGAGATTATGATCTAAAAGTGAATGGTCAGGTCTGGCTGCAAATGGCTGCCTGAAGAAATGGAGATCTCAAGAAACCCACCACAGACCTCTGTGAGCTCCAGAAACCAGCGTGGTTTAATGATGTCACAGCCTCTAAGAGAATGCAGGTGATTTATGATTTTGATCATTTGGCAAGCATGCCTCCTCCAGGGACAAGGTGTGATCCATGATGCTGGGTCCATTCCAGGGCCTGGATCAGATGTTCAGAATCTCAGAAAGGCTGAGAATTGGACCTGGGCTCTCATGGGGGAAGATTCTTAAGGGAATTATTTTTTCTTTTTGGCTAAAGAGGCCAAAGATGACATTTCTCAGGAAGAAATGTCTCTTCTTTTGCTGCCATTGGATGAATAGATCATCCATCTCTCTATTTATTTATCTATTTATTATTATGTTCAACAAATATTTTCTCAGCATCTACTATGTGCCAGGCAGTATGACAGGTGCTGGGGATAAAATAGTTCATGAGACCCTCATGGAGCTTACATTCTAGTGGGGGAGTCCCAGATACACAAGTACACATATAAATAAATACTATAGACTGTAAAATGAGCTCTGAAGAAAATAGACAGGGTGATGAAAGAGCGAATAAAAAGGTGACTAAAGTGAATGAAGGTCACTTTTGTTAGAGTGATCAGGTCATGCGGAGCCAACTCTTGATGCATGAAAAAGAGCTAGGCATATGGGGGGGCAGGAGCACAGCAACAGGAAAGGAAAGAGTGTTTCAGGTAGAAGGAATAGTAATGCAAAGTCCACAAAGTAGAAAAGCAGCAGCATGCTCAAATGTGGTTGGAATGGGAAGAGTCAAGGGGAAAGCAATAGTAGGTAAGTTGAAAGGACAAGAACGAGTCCCTTCTGAGCGCACTGGGAAATCACTGGTGGCTTTTAAGCAAAAGAATAAGGTTTGACATGTTTTAGTAAGATCACTTTGACTGTTACATGGAAAATGTATTAGAAGGGGACATTGATGGAAGCGGCGAGACCAGTTAGATGGTGCAAAGTGAGGATGGTTTGTACTATTTATCCCACTGAGAGGTGGGCTCTATATCTCCTCCCCTTGACTCTGGGCATGCTTGTGGCTGCTTCTACCAATAGAGTCACAGTGGAAACAACTGAATTTAGGCCTCTGCCTTGTCTGCTGGGATGTTGCTTGATCTACTACCTAAGAAGTTCACTTACACTGACGCTGCCCTGCTATGAAGGAGCCCAGGCCCATGAAGGGGCCACGTACGAATGTTGTTGTAGTCAACAGCCCTGTTTGGCAGCCAGCATCAACCAACAGATGTGAGTGAAGATGCCTCCAGATGGTTCCAGCCCTCGTTGTTAAGTCAGTCCTAGTCTCTGAGTCTTCCCACCGGAGGCCTTAGATATCCAGGAGCCAAGAAAAGTCATTTCCACTGTGCTCTGCCTGAATTCCTGACACATTAACATTTGAAGTGGTTTGTCACATAGCAAGAGTAACTGGAACACTGAGGGAGGAACATCTCTGAGGAGAGAAATTAAAGAGTTGTCAGTGAGATTTGAGGGCACACCGGTGAAACAATCAAGTAGAGGTATCAAGTAGTTAGTTGCAGATACAAGTGCAAGCAGACATCTAGGCTGGATATATGCCATTGGCAAACAGCGTATGGATCCTATTTAATGTCACAGAGCTGGGTGAGATCACTTACAGCAGGAGGTGGATGGAAAAGAGGCTGGTTCAAGACCTAGTTCTGAGGAAGTTCAGTATTAGAGGTAGGAAAAAGAAGGAAGAGCCTGAAGAGGGAATTGAGACAGAATAACCCAGTGAGGCAAGAAAAAAATACAAAAGAATAGTTTGTCACAAAAGCTGAGAGAGAACATTATTTCCAGAACAAAGGGAGCGGTCAACTTTGTGGAAAACTATTGAGAGTCAAAAAAGATAAGAGAAAAGTGGTCATTAGATTTGGCAGCAAAAAGATCACTTGTGACCTTGAAAAGAGCAATTTCAGTAGGAGTGGATGGGGCAGAAATATAATGGGGGTTTTGATCTCTCAGAGAAGGAAGAGCAGTATACTATTTCCGAAAGAGTTGGATCAGCCATGCCCTATGTAGCTAGCTTAAGTGCTACTGAAACTGCACAATTTACCTGCTTAGAGGATCAGCATAACGTAGGAAACAGCAAAAATTTTGGCATCAGACAGAACTGGGTTGAAGTAGCTATGGGAAAATTATTTAAACTCTTTGAGTTTCAGTTTCTTTATCTGTAAACTGTAGGGGAAAGAAAAGCAATAACAAAAGACTTCTACTCTCCCAGTTTCTACAGTTGGGATCCTGGAAACGAAACTGACAAAAGGCAGGTAAACAAAAGAAAAACAGAGTTTATTAATGTGTGCAACGCACATACATGTGGGAGAAACTCAGTGATGAGTAACATACAGGAGTGGCTAGAACTTGTGGCTTATATAGACAGCATCTTAAGAAAGAACAGTGAAAGTATAGAGAAGTGGCAAGACAAGGGAAAAGGAGTTTAGACTTTAGAGGTGGCTAATGTGGGAAGGTAAAAATGTGGGGGAAACTAATGGAAGATGAGTTATTTTAGTAAGGTTTGTTACACAGATTCCTCTTGGTGCTGACTCTGGGCTGATAAGAGTCTTGAGTTGTCTCTAGTGATTAAGAGTCTAAGAATTGTCCTTCTTTTCCTGGTATAGGAGGGGGAGCCACCTTTACAAATGGAGATGTATGTCCTGCTTTTAGACAAATAGGGAGGAGGGCAGGGAGACTTTTTTGCATGTGCATTTTCTCATCTGTCTTCAACAAAGTGGCATATTCTATTTCCCTACAAAAATAAGAATAATAATACTTCTTCACAGGGTTGCTATAAGAACAAAATGAGATAACATTTTAGCTAAGTGCTAGGTAAATAGAAGTTGCTCAATGATCATTCATTTAAAACACACTTATTGAGTGCCTACTGTGTGCTAGGCCCTACGCTTGGTGCAGAGATACAAAGATAAGAAGTCTCAGTTTGTGACCTGTAGAAATTTACAAGCTAATGAGATAGACCTATAAACAATTGCATTGAAGTAAGGTCATTGGGTCAAGGGGACTGTGACAAAGGAGAAGACCTGAATGTGTCTGAGGGGATCAAGGAAACTTTCACAGAAGGAGTAGCATTTTATCTGCAACTTGTAGGCATGGAATAGGTTTTCCAGGTAGACAAGCTGGGGGTAGTCTAAGCAGATACAACATCATGTGCAAAGGTTCAGGAATGGGACTAAGCATAGCATATCCTGGAACTGTAGATAGCTGAGTGTTACTGGAATACAATCTGTGTGGAATAGGTGGAGGTAGTGATGGGAAGGTGGTGAGGGATGAGGCCAGGCAGGTTAGAAGGAATCAGAGGATGAAGAACCTCATTTGTCAGGCAGAGGAGTTTAAATTTTATCCTGAAGGGATCAGGAGCCACTGAAGTACTTGTCTATTAGAAAATTACAAAAACATTTTTTATGCATGGAAGATGAACTGAAAGTTTCCTCATCTTTGTAAAATACTCTGATCTTTATACTTAAAAAATGGTGCCTCTGACCAATGCTCAGCAGGACATGTGTTATGATTTGTTTTCCCACATGTGCCACTAGTCTCATTCTCTTGTAAGGAGATACTCATGGGCCAATTGAACAGAATAGAGAATCTAGAAAAAGACCATCTTGAGGAAAGACTGAATTAGCTTTCTATTCTTTTTTTTTTTTTTTTGTCTTTTTTCGAGACTGGCCGCACTGCGCTCAGCCAGTGAGTGGTGACTGGCCATCCCCATATAGGATCCGAACCTGCGGCAGGAGCTCTGCTGCGCTCCCAGCGCCGCTGCGCTCCCAGCGCCGCTGTGCTCCCAGCGCTGCACTCTCCTGAGTGCGCCACGGGCTCAACCCAGCTTTCTATTCTTTCTACAGAGAATAACATCAATATTATATGAAGCAGTGATCAAAGAGGATGAAGCAAAAAAAAAAAAAAGGCAGAAAAAAGTATTAGATATGTTTAATAATGATATATTATTTAGATTTTATGACATTTTTGATACCTGTAGTTTTATAAATTTGTGATTTGATATGCTTTCTTTCTCATTCTAAATTTCTTATTCTACCTACTTTTTTTATCAGTAGTTTTGCATTCTTTTTATTAAAGAAGTTTCCAAAAATTGAATATGCTTTAGACTCCATGAAACCTGGATAAGCCACTGAGCACTATCCTTTATTGGTTTCTCTAAACCTGCCTACAACTTTGTAAATTGTCATTTTATTAAACTTTTCTCAATTTTCCAGTTTGACCATTCCACCTGTTTCCAGGACCATGACTTATGCAACAATGTTCATGTTAGTTGTAATTTTTGTTCATTTCTTATACAATATATTCCTTGGTATGTATGAGGAAATACACAAAAATAAAAAATATGTGTATACTGTGTATGTATATATATATGCACACGTATATATATGAGGGTACTGCAAAAAGTTCATGGAAAGATTTGTATTATCTTTCAATTCTATTTTTCCACCAACTTTTTGAAGTGACTTTGTGCGCATATACACATACCGTGTGTATGTGTGTCATTTAACAAAGGGGACATGTTCTGAGAAGTGCATCATTAGGAGATGTCATTATTGTGAGAAGATCATAGAGTGTACCTAAATAAACCTAGGTGGTATAGCCTTTCACTCGATGTGGCCTCTTACTGGAAACATTAGCTGTGGATTTTGTACACTTAGGGGCCATAATGAACAAAACAACACAAGATGAAATCAAGCTCAAGAGAAAAGGATGTCACCAAGAGATGCAGTAAACATGTGGTGTATGAGCTGCTGCCAGCGTAATGCAGCATACTGTTTCAAAGGAAATTTCTTTTTTAATAATAGAAGGAATAAACTCTAAAATAATTGTAAAAAGCATCATATAGTAAATATATAGACCAATGACAGTCATTTCTTATCATTATCAAGTCTAATGTGCTGTACATGCAGTAATTGTACGTGCTATACTTTTATACAACTGGCAGCCCAGTAGGTTTGTTTACACGGGCATCACTACAAGTGTGAGCAGTGCGTTGTGCTACTATGTTACAATGGCTACTGTCATTAGGCAGATGGGAATTTTTCAGCTCCATTATTATAATCTTATGGGACCACCATCATATATGCAGTCCATTGTTGACCAAAATGTCATTATGTGGGGTGTGACTGTATCTGTAGAATGTATATGCCCATGCCATGTATAGATACTTAAGTAATTAACAGTGATCATCCCTGGAGAGGAACAAAGGACAAAGGACAGAGATTAGATGAGGAATTACTTTCATGGTACTTTCCTTTCTTTATTATTGAATATTTTCCATGTTTATGTATTTTTTTCTCAATTAAATTTTGATTTCATTTTTGTTCAAACAAATTTACTAGGTACTTTTTGAGGGGGGACAAACTTAAGAGTTGGGTTTCACTCAAGGTTAATCAATATGGTTTAATGTTCTGTATGCACCCAAAGTTTTCCTGTACTTGAGGACTTCTGGGGCTGGTGATCAGGCCCTAATGAATAGAATAGCCTAATGTTGCCCACCAAGTAATGGGCTAAAAGTAACACTTTTCACTTTACTCAGATCTTACCTTTGTTTGATAATGTTCTCTGAGGTGTTTCCTGTGACAAGAGATTACATTACAAGAGGACTATTTTTATTTTTATTCACTTTTGAGGCTCTCCCTAGAGTTCCATGGGAATTTTCAGGCATAACATGAGATGCTCACACATCGCCAGCCACGCAGCCGAGACTTAGTGTTGCACCATCAGGAAGTAAGGAACACATATCCTGGGAACCTGGAAATGATGAATAGATCCCAGCCCCATCCAGCTGATTGAGGCCAAAGCCTGATTCCTCAGCAAGGCAACTTGCCAGGAGTGGTGTCTGCAGTCGTGTGTGATGTTTCCCCTTACACACTCCACTTGTGCAGAAGACTAGAAAGATGCCCAGAACCATCAGAAAGGTGGGGAAGTTTGTTGGGTGGGAGCCCTTTGCACACCCACACATCACACTGCAGAGTAGCCTGCCTCTTGACCTGCTGGGATTGCAGGCCCTGGAGTCAGGGAGGCAGCTGAGGTCTGGGAAGTTCTGCTAGGATAGAGAGGCACCCCTGTTTGTGGAGACATATCTCTACAAACCCAGAAAAGAAAGAATGGAGAAACAGGGCCTTCAAAGTTGAACCTGTTTGCTTTTTTGGTCCTTAACGGTCATCTGTCTGCAATTTATCTGCTCCAGTCACCCAATATGTCAGAAAAGGTGATTTCTGGAATATGGTAGCTGACAATACTTTACTCAGGATGATGTTCAGTTTCTTCCCTACAAATGATTCCATCATGCCCAGGGAAGTATGTGACCATGTGACTTCCCTGCAACCAACCAAAATACTTTCCATTCTCCCCATGCCTCAAATTCTTTTAATAAGACCAAGCCTTTTGTTCCACAATTAGAAATAAGGAGCACTACCCTAGGAGGTGGAGCATATTGGCTTAAACACACAGGAAGGCTGTTATAGGCTTCCCTCAGGAAGATACCCTCCATGGGCCTGAAAACCCGCTGATACCTTATTGTAGAAATTCTTTCTTCTTTTGGGAAGCAGGTAGAATTAACAGGCTGTGACATTTGTCTATTATTCTTAAGCAAGGCACATACTAACCTTGTTGTCCTTTCTCAAAAGATGGGCTTTATATCTGCATCAAGAGACAAGAATGTCTGCAAATATGCTACTTTGTTTAGGAATCATGCTCACTGTTTATGTTTCTATAAAATAAAACAAAGAAACCTGCCCTATAGTGACTCAAATAGGTTAAGAGAATTGTGATTGGGGGCTGGCCCGGTGGCGCACTCGGTAGAGTGCGGCACTTGGGAGCGTGGCGGTGCTTCTGGTGCTCCCGCCGAGGGTTCGGATCCCATATAGAGTCCGCTCGGTGCGGGCATGACACCGAGGGTTGCGATCCTATTACCGGTCACGAAAAATGACAAAAAGGGGGAAAAAAAAAAAGAGAGAGAATTGTGATTGGAAAACCCCAAGGGCTTTTTGTTTCTGCCTTGAAGAAAGAAATAAAGAAGCTCAACACGGAGGCCCCCACCCCTTCTCATCACCTTGGGTGGCTTGCAAAGACTTGGCTGTAGGGAACAGGCCTTTCTCTGCTTCCAAACTCCACAAAAGAACTAGTAGTTCCCAGGCCCCATCTGTTCTGATGACTTAAGAAACTCAGCTTCGAGGAGGTAGAAGGCTGGACACAGTGTGGGTAATGCCTAAAACAAAATTTTTTTTAATAACTAATATTTATTTTTTACAGCTTTGTTGGTGTTTAATTGATATAAATAAATAACATATAGTTGAAATGTACAATTTGAAAAGTTTTGACATACAACCGTGAAACTATCACCACAATCAAGATGGTGAAAATGTTTACCACTCCCAAAAGTTTCCTTGTGCCCTTTTGCAATCCTTTCTTTCTGTACCTCCCCATTTCCTCATCCATATGCTTCATATGCTTATTTACCATCTATGTGTGTCCAAATATTTGCCCATTTTTTAATTGGATTGTTTGTTTTCTTATTATTGAATTTTGAGAGTTTTTAATATACACATTCTGAATGCAAGTCCTTTATCAGATATAAGTTTTGCAAATCCCATTTGCAAGAGACCCTATTTCCAAATAAGAGTAATAAACTACATTTGGTTCCATTGATTCTCTGTATTGGTTTTCTATTTTTTATTTCATTGATTTCTACTCTGACCTTTATTATTTCCTTTCTTCTGAGTACTTTGGGTTTCATTTGCTTTTATTTTTCTAGTTTCTTAAGGTGGAAAATGAAGTCTTAATTTGAGTTCTTTCTTATCTTCTAATATAGGCATTTAGAGCCATAAACTATCTTCTGAGTATTTCTTCAACAGCATTGTACAAATTTTTTTTTTCCTTTTTGTCTTTTTTACTGACCGGTAACGGGATCGCAACCCTCGGTGTTGCGCTTGCACCGTGCTCAGCCAGTGAGCGGGAACCGGTCTCCACATGGGATCCGAACTCTCGGCAGGAGCGCCACCGCACTCCCAAGCGGCACACTCTCCAGTGCGCCACCGGGCCGGCCCAGCATTGTACAAATTTTAATGTACTGTATATTCATTCAGATTTAAACGCTTTCTAATTTTCTTCTGATTTTTTTTCCTGATTCATGGGTTACTTGAAAGTATACTGTTTAATTTCCAAATGTTTGGTAACTTTTCAATCTTTAATATAATTCCATTGTGGCCAGAAAAAATAAATTTAAATTATTAAATATGTTGAGACTTGTTTTATAGCCCAGAATATGATCTATCTTTGTAAATATTCTGCATATAATTAAAAAGAATGTTATTATGCTGATGTTTTTATGTCAATTAGGTTAACTTTGTTGTGTATAGTTCAAGTCTTCTATACTTGCTATCAATTGTTCTACCAATTATTGAAAGAGAATTGAAATCTCTGGATGTAACTGTGGATGTGTTTATTTTTCCTTGCAGCTCATAATTTTGTCCTGTTGCTGAATTGACCCCTTTATCATTTTGAAACAAACTTTTTTATCCTTAGTTGTGCCCTAATTTCCATCTTGCTGTGGTCAATAAGAATAAAAGTTCTGGCCCAGAGAGAGGAAGTAAATCCTAAAGCCAAAGTGGGAAAGACTGATAGCAGCTCATCTCTGGAGCAGAGAATTTAGCAAGGGAAGGAGGGAGCAACACAAGCATATCCGGCCACCACACAGAGGTTCATAATCACAAAGCCCAGCTTTTGCCCATTTTATCAAGAGTAATCTCTTGATCCAGGAAGGCTTGTTAAATTTTGGGATGCCATATGGAAATACTTCCCAAAGAGAATAGATGTTCAATCAAGATATATATTTATGGTAACAATTCTAAGGGAAAATACTGGAAGAGAAACAATGCAGGAACAAGTCATTTTAACACTGTGACTTGCTATTAGAGAGTATTTTTACATATTTAGGGAATTCCCAATTTTGTGGATCCCCATTCACGTCAGTGCAGAAGACAAACACCCATTGTCCCAGCCTCCCTTGCAGTTGTAGCACAGACATGTGATCTGGGATCCACTCATCAGATCCACCCACTCCAAAGTTAGAAGCTTGTGTACGAGTAGCAAGCACTGGCTGAATCCATTCTGAGGTACAAAGAACAACATTCCAGTTTACAGAGGCAGCAGTGCCAAGACTTAGCAGCCCTGTCCAGTGCCTGGTGTTGGGAGTATTAGCAACCCCTTAGATGGTGGAAGTGAAGTCTCCCTGAACCAGTTTACAGAGTAATTTTGTTGATTTCCTGGCTCTGTTGCCTCTAAGCTTGGTTTTCTGGCTCTCTTGACCCTATGTGTATCCCAATGTCTTTTTATACAGGGATTGGCAAACATTTTCTGTAAAGGGTTAGTTAGTTGCTATGGATTGAGTGTGTCCCCCAAATTCATATGTTGACATTCTAACCTCCAATGTGATGGTCCCCCTTGGGGACAATTAATAAACTATGAGTGGTGTCCTTGTGTTTTTGACCCATCACATGAAGTCAGGTGTGGAATTTTCCACTTGTGATATCATGTGGTGCTCAAACAGTTTCAGATTTTGGAGAACTCTGATTTCTGGTTTTCATATTTTTGGATTAAGCTCAACCTGTAGTAAATATTTTAGGCTTTATAGGCCATATATTCTCTGTTGCAACTACTTAATTCTGCCATTGTAGTATGAAAGCAACTACAGACAGTATATAAGCAAACAAGTGTCACTGTGCTCCAATAACATTTTATTTTTGAACACTGAAATGTGAATTTCATATGCTTTTCATGGGTCATAAATATCATTCTTTCAAAAAAAATTTTTGTTGAATTATTTAAAAAGAAAGAATTATACTTATCTTGTGGGCCACACAAAAATAAGTGTCAGGTCACATTTGTTGACCTCTGCAAAAACATGATTTTTCTGGTTAAACAACCTATTTGTTAGTTTCTGGTTTGCAACAAAGAACCCTGACTGATACATTTAGTCTATGCCTGTTTCAAGAGAAGCTTATTCTTAAGCTGCTGAGATATCCATTCTGCTTTTCTTCAACTGCCAGAGAAGAATGTTCTACATAAACATTGACGGGTCACCTGCTGTAATTTTTAGCATCCCATGGACTCCTTGCACCATCTAATATAGTCCCAGAGTCTCTCCATGAGCACGGATTTTAAATAGTTTTTTTGTTTCCCTCTTCTACAGATTGCCCTGCTCTGGAGAGCCCTTGCTCATCTGAGTGAGCTCTTTGTTTCATTGTCATCTGAACCATGTGACTGTGGATAGACACAGCTCAGCGGCCATAGCTGTAGCTTAGCCTTTCTATTGCTGACCAAAAAGAGAGGTGAGATGAGACATACAGAGATGGCAATAAAAAGAGTAGGCTGCGAGATGAAAGCAGGTCATTCCCTGGACACATCTGTAAGGTAGATTTAAGAAACTGTACACACCATTCTGGAAGCTCTAAGTGACCAGAGTCATTGACATTTTGAGTTTGTCCCTTTTTATTCAGGCATTTCACTTAAGACCTGGACTCTGTTTGCATTTTCTGTCTGTCTTTCTTTCTTCTTCTTCTTCTTCTTTTTTTTTCTTTTTGCATTTTCAGATAGAACAACTTGCCTAATAAAAATATGACGCTCAGCAACAAAAATGGATTACAACTATAGTTAGCCAAAGCAGAGCTGTCTAGAAATGTACTGGACAATATGATTGACACAATTGGCAATTCCTCTTGTCCTTTACTGACAATATCACCTGGTTTATATTCTGACATGAGAAGAGTCTCATCAGTCTAAGGTGATTTGATTTGTCAAGGGAACAATAAGAAGGCAGAGGCTTAGTTAGATAAGAAGCCTTGTCCTCATATATGGGTCTAGAATTTATAGAATTCCTGTCTGCATTAGGGACTCTCTCCACCTTTCAATATTTGGTCCCTGATTTGACTTTTGAAATTATAGTAATTAACTAATCAAAAGAGAAAGCCAGTCAGTGTTATTTGGGGACCTGGAAGAAGGTACCTAAGATTTTGAGGAAAAAGTGACTTTCCAAACACCTGCAGTGATAAGTCACATTAACACGAGGGTAATTCAAAAAGTTCACGGAAAAATGGAATTAAAAAATGATACGAATCCCTCCATAAGTTTTTTGAAGAACCATCATAATATGTAGCCTTGATATGACATAAAGAGAATGGCACTTTGGCTGTGTGGTCCTCATCTCCAAAACCCATCACCCCAGTCAAATCACGAGAAAAACATCAGACAAATCTCAGTTGAGGAACATTCTACAAAATGCCTGACCAGTACTCCTCAAAAGGTCATCAAAAACAAGGAAAGACTGAGGAACCGTTACAGCCAAGAGGAGCCTAAGGAGGCATAACTACATGTAATATGGTATCCTAGATGGGATCCTGGAACAGACAAAGGACAATAGGGAAAAACCAAGGAAATCTGAATAAACTTTGAACTTCAGGTGATAATAATATGTCAGTATTTGTTCATTAACTGTAGCAAATACACTAATATAGGATGTTAACCATTGAGAAAACTGGGTGTGGATGTATGGGAATTCTCTGTACTGTCTTAATAATTCTGTGAGTCTTGAACTATTTTAAAATAAGATGCTTATTAAAAAGAAAAACATGGACTTCACCTTTTTCTAGACTTACTCCCCAGCCTTCCACAGATGGCAAGAGACAGCATTCACTATCTGCACTGAGCTCAAGCCACAATTCATTGTCTGCATCTGGGTAACAGAGGATATAAATGATCAGCCAAACATTTTTTAACTGAATCTAAACAAATCCCCAAATTAAAACAGTGTACACAAAAGAATAACTTCCCAAACCATTTTGTTATTTGTCTGTGCAAATAGAACATAATCTGTGAGAAACTCCAAGATGGAATCTGACCTTTTATTTTTAACACGACAGCTGAACTCTCAGTGGTTGCCTGCAATAACTAAAATCATTGCCTATAGACAGCATCTCTTCCAAATTAAAGAACATTCCTTGAAGTTCTCATTAAATGCACATTACTGTTGGGGGCTTGATATCCTGGGAGCTATGACTGTTCAAGTTACTCTTTACAGAATTGAGTTCTTATATAAAGAAGAAACATTATGAGGAAACCAAAATGTATTCTACAGAGTAGGTTTGTTTTCAGAATGTTATTCAGTACAAATGTCTCCTCTGGGAATTTTACTAGAGAAAGTTTTTCTGATTACTACGCCATGACTGTGTTTTTAGCAGTAATTGCTCCCCTTAAGATAACCTTACAGAGGTCATTCTTAAACAGAGAAAAAATTATGATTGATTATCTTGTCACTGCCCTTCACAATTGGTCACAGTCTGAGCTGGCCCAAAGAAAAACGAGGCATATCCTGGTTTGCCTTTTTAGCAGTAAACAAGTGATGGACTCAAAAGCCTCCTTCTGCTGCCTTCAGGTCCTGTTTTTGGAGTTCGGGGGCTGCCTTGACAGAAGCTGATAATGTGGCTTTCTCTCTGCTTTTTTTTTTCTTGCATAATAAAGTGATGAAGGAAAGAAGGGAAAGATCACAGGACTGCGTTTCAACATTCCCAGCTTTGCCATTAAATGGGCTTCGTTACTTGGGCAGGGCACCTTGGCTTTCTGTGCCTCACTTTCCTAAGCTATAAAACTGTATTCACTATATTTGCCTCAAGTTATTTCAGTGTTAACAAGAAGACCAATTATTATAATAGATGTCAACATTTTTAAAATGGAGGACAAAGTCGTATTTAAATACTTAAAGAGAAAAACTCAAAAATTTCTAAGTACCCTTCAAGCCCCCTTAAATAGCATTTTACTTGTGACCAAGGTGTCAGAAGCTACAATTTGATCACAATTTCACACAACAGAAACTAATTCTGGCTGATCTGAGAGAGGAAAAAAAGGATTCTCTGTGGTATATATGTCTTTGTGTCACTGATTCAAAGTCTAAGGCAGGTATTCCTAACTGGCTTTGCTTATGTTATGTATCACCACCTTCCAGTAGGGGAGCTGGGGAATGGAGATATGGCATTTTCTACTTCTAAAGTGAAAAGCAGGCACCGTTTCCCACTACGACCCATAAAGGAGGATTCCCCTATATATAGAAAGGAGGTTCAGATGCTGAGGAATAGCCCATCAATAATAAATATCTTCTATGTGGGGTTGTTATTTGGTGGGGGTGTATTACCTAATGTTGGAGAAACTGTAAATACACACCCAACAGAATTGGCCTCCATCTTGGGTATGTTCCTGGTGGCCCTATCTGTGACTGCTTATCCATGATATAACCTGTTTCTATTAGCATTAGTTTTCTCAAACTTTGGACCTGTTCTGCTAGCCAACTCTGACACCCACTTCTGACTCCCAGCTAGGTCACAACCCTTTTCCTATAAGTCCCAACTTGGGGCACAACTCAGAATTGATTCTATAAGAGAAAAAATAAGCCACATAGCAATATAGATCACTACCATGCTCCATAATATTAGCAAATAGTTAATTTTTCAGGTGGGATATATATTTTTCAGGTGGCCCAAATTATTAGAATGGGGTATGTTTTTATATGGACTGTTATTCTTTCAAATTTTGGAAATGTTAGTTCTTTTCATTACCAGAAATGTTCCCTAAACAGTTGTGCAGGCACTCTCCTGATGGTGCCTATGAGTGCCAATTACATTTTTAAAAGCTTCTTTTCACATTTTTACTTGATGAATATAGAACTGAAGTCTCATCTGAAGATGAGAAAGCCCTTTTCATATTAAAGTTTTTAAGGAACGCCCCAAATGATAGAAATGCTCACCAGGGTGCTGAAGCTAAGTAACTAGGGGGATATTCAGAAAACGTAGCAGGGAGGCTGAAGGCCTCCTTACCACCCAGTGGACTTGCCAGGCTTCTCTTTGCTTTTAGGCAGAAAGGAGAGACTATGAGGTATGTGCTACAAAAGTTATTTTCAGAGCTGTTAAGATTTAATCACTCCACTGTTCTTAACTGGAGGAAACTTTTATTTCTTTACTACATTGGAACAAATTTTCAAAAAAAGCACACAGACAGTCCCTGACTTGGAGTAATTGACTCAAAGCACTTACCCCTTCCCTGCAGTGTCATCGTTAGTGCCCTTCGACAGGCTGCACACAGAAAAACTCTCATTCTTGCACTCCTCAAGTCCTTATTACATACCAATTTGGGGCCTGGCCCTGTGCTAGGCAGAGGGGGTATTTGATGTAAAGACAATAAAGCTTGATCTTCAAGGACCCTCAATTTCATGCATTTCTTCCAAGGGGGCATGTAGCAATATATTCATGTAGTCATAGTTTTTTTGCAAAATTTGCAAAAGTGAAATATTATAACCACACTTGGTTAAGAACATTATCTCTTTCCACTCTGACATCTCCACTGTCACAATTTTCCCTCGTACCTTGCAGTGTTGGAGAGTTTGTGGTCATTTTGGGAATTCCTCTAAGGGAATTTGAGCTAGGAATATATGTAGTCTGGGTTTAGTATATACGTAGTCTGAGATAAGTTTATGTGGTTGGTAGTCATTTCTGTGAATAGTTATGTTACTGCTGGCCATCCTAGCCTAGACTGGCTTGTAGGAATACTACTACTGTTCAGTGATGCCTATTCAATACAGAAAATGATCTTACAAATTGTTGTCAAGTGAAAGGGGTGTTTGATGGGTACAAGTCAAAAAAGTAGGAAAAGTGTATTATAGAGATGTGACAGACAGTTAACAAATAAAAATATTTCATTTTCATAGATCTTGTGGCATTTATCAGATTTTTAAATTTGTAATTTGTTGTGATTTCTAAATACCTAATTTTGTATTCTTTTGAAAAATCCCTCTCTCTCCGAAATGTATAGGCTTCAGGCCTGCAGAGCCTCAATTTGCCCCTGTTATATAAATGCAGATGCACTAAGGCCCATCTGAGTCTTCCAAGTGCTCACAGTCTATTAGGACAGACAGACAAGGAAACAAGCAGTTCAACATAGTGTTACAAATCCTACAATGCAGCATCATCTGATCAACCGGGGAAAAATGAATTCTAACCTTATATACATACGTGTGTGGTTTTTTTCTGACACCAAATGTGTGGTGTCTTTTCCAACAACAAATACATTGATCCAACACCAATTCATCAATTCTCCCACACCAACTGTGTGTTCTACAATTCCATTCAACTCTGTCCCCACAAGTTAGGGGCCTAGCCCCATAGACTGCCCCCACTTCAGATGCCAGCTGCAGGTCCTGGGGCCCCAGGTTACTCACACTTCTGTCCTACTTGGCTACACATTGAGGGATTCCCATGACCCTCCCTCATGTTTAATAACGTACTAGAATAAATCACAGAACCTAAGAAAGCACTTTACCTATGATTACTGGCTTGTTATAAAGGACACAACTCAGGAAGAGTCAAATGTAAGAGATGCATAGGGCAAGACGGGGTGAGAAGGGGCATGTACAGCTTCCATGCCCTTTTTGGGGAGCCACCTAGCACCTCAATGTTATTAACCCAGAAACTCTCTGAATCTCATTGTTCAAGAGTTTTTTTTATCAGTTTCATTATGTGTGCATGACTGATTAAATCATTGGCCATTGATGATTGAATTCAATTTACAGTCTCCCTCCCCTCCCTGGAGGTTGGAGGGTGGAGCTGAAGGTTCCAACCCTCTAATCACATGTTTGGTCTTCCTGGTGACCAGCTCCCATCCTGAATCTATCTAGGGGTCCCATCCTGAGTCACCTCATTAGTATAAACTCTGGTAAGATTGAAAGGAGCTTATTATGAATAACAAAAGACACTCCTGTCACCCAGGACATTCCAAGGTTTAGGAGCTCTGTAGGAGGAACTTGGAGGCAAAGACCAAAATATTTTTTTTTTATTATATCACAATCCAACCTTGTTAATTTGATTTATAAAGCTAGTAAGTTAGATAATGAAACAAACTTTCCTGAACCATGTACCTAAAAAGTAGTCCCCAAATTTCCCCTAAAGTTACTTTCCCAAGAAGCTTTGTCAAAATTTCCTTTAGGAATAATTTTCATTTCCTTGTAATGATTCTTCTATTTTTGCTTTGCTACAATAAAATTTTAAAAATGAATTATTTTTATTATGAAGAATATTAAAAGAAACTCTATAGAGTGTTCATATGTTGTTATTATGTAAATTGAAGTTGTGTGTGATGAATTACTATTTGGATTACATATATTTTTAAAAACTATATGCTATTCAGCATTAGGTATATAATTTATTGACTATAGAATATGGGGTCTCTATCCCATATTTGTAAAATGGAATAATTGGAGTCTCTGGATGATTTTTAAGGTTCCTTCCAGTTTCTCACTTCTTTCATTTTAATGAATTCCTAGCATTCATTAAATCATGGGCTTCAGGCCCTTAAGAAGCTTTGTCTCCTTCCTAAACTTCAAAGGGAAAAAGGGGATTAGGCTTCCATCTTTTTTTTTTTTTTTTTTTTACACTTACATCATTTTTATTGATAACACCATTTTCAAGAATATAAATCAATTGAGGTGTGTAGACCTATGCCTATACCTTTATCATGGTATTATTTATTTTTAAATGGCTTTATTCTGTTAAGAAGTATTTAAAGTGTTTTGATTTTTTAAAGGAAAGTCTCTTTCAAGATGAAGGTTAGCCAGAGCAGATTGTAAAACTGCAGGGTTTAGCAAAGAAATCACTTAAGCTAATTGAGAAGTGATGAAGGAGAAAGTTAATTGAGTGAATTAGTAACTTGGTTACTAGAGTAAATTTTTCCTGATTGAAAGGAAACAAAGTGGTTAGATGCAGACTTTGAACAGTGGTAGAAGAAAAAAAGTGGGGGTGGGGGAGGTAGGGCATGATTTTTTTTTCCTGAACAGAAGGAAGAGCAAGGAAAGGAGATAGTAGAGAAAGATTGCTTCCATTAAAGCCATGGAAGTCATACTGTCCAGGATTCTGAATGAACATTCACAAGGCAAGAAACCCTGTAATATCTACTATGCCTTTTAAAGAGTGACTTGTTCCTAGTGTGGCATAGGCCTGGAGGCTTTAAGACTAAGAGAAAAAGAAGTTTGTTTGTCTTTTTTAAAGCAGAAGATTAAAATCAAGATTCTTTTAAGGACTGGCTGTTAATGACACAGTAACAAAAGTATGTATCTGGACCTGTTTGACTGTTTTAAAAGTTTGTTTGATTGTGTATAGCGCCTGAAATATGTTTACACATTTGTAATCAGTGTTTCAGTGTAGTAAAGTCATTAAGAATACAGTCTTCAAATCTAGACAAGACTGGATTCTAATTAAGACTGGAACTTAAATTCTCTGAGCCTCAGTTTCTTCATTTGTGGAAGCTGAATCATAGTTGATACTGGCTTGCTGAGAGGATTAAGTAATGGAAAGAAGGCCTTGACAATGTCTGTGAGTCAGAATACCCAAAGAAGAACTGGATTATACCTGAGTCTTTGAACAAGTAACCATTATCAAGCAGCTCTCTAGAAGACTGATTGTCCTCCTTTATCTCATAGATGCCATGGGATCATAGAAAGTCTCGAGGTCACCTAGTCCGTTCTCCCCACCAAGGTAGGAATTCTCTCTACAGTATTCACTACTTGTGCCTGAACATGCCTACTTTGGAGAAATCACTTTTTAGTATGATAGCCTATCTGGTTTTAGAATAACTCTATTAGGAGCTTTTACCTTATATTGAGCCAGAATCTGCCTCTGACTTCTATTCTTGGGTCTTTGTTCTGCCACCAGGAGCTCACAGTCAATCACTTGCTTATTTCAATCCGCGAATAGGCCCTACCCCCACTGCTGTAGGCCTTCCCTTTCCCAGGCTCTTTTCTCCCCGATCCCACTGCTGCATTTTGGGGTCCATGAATAGAAGGAAAATCCTCATGGGGAGGGTAGCTTTGAGCATAGTGATTTGAAGAGAGGACCTTTTGCAAATTTTTGTTTAGGGTCAAGATAGAAGGCATAATTTAAACTGACACAATGACTGTTCACTTTATCAATCATCTGCCACATAATAACATCGAAACAGAGCTTCTCTCTCCTCTGAGGAAGTGTCAGCTGAAGAAGACAGAGATTCCTCTTGCCGCTGACCTAGCCCTTCATTATAGAAATCAAAGGGTGTTGGGCTCTTCAGTCAAGTAGTGCTTATTACCAGCATGCGGGCTCAGGGTCTGCCTCCATCTCTCTCTCTCTCTCTTCCCTATTCTCCCTCTCTCTTTCTTTCTCTTTGTTTTACTCACTTAGAAGAGAACTTTTGGTAGAGAAACGTATGAAGAATTAAAGTGTACTATCCTTTGGGTTTGCAAATAATTTAACCTTGTCTTCCTTTGTAGCCTCTGGTGGTTGTGTTTTCTAGGGTCTGATTTTAATAATAATAGCTACCATTTGTCAACCATTTACTACGAAGCATGGAATTGTCCCAAGCAATTTATCATATTAACTCACTCAATCCTCAAAGTAACCATTGAAGAAGCGACTATTATTATTCTCATTTACAGATAATGAAATAGGGAAGAGAATGGTTAAATATCCTGCACATAGATACATAGCTAGTAAGTAGCCAAATGAAGCTTCAAGACATACAACTCCAGTACCTGCTCTCTGTCCATTACATAATATTCTCTTTCCTTTAAAATAGAATGTTTTCTTCTGAGGCCTAGCCTTACGAAGTTACCAAATGGATGAGACAAACTGTACACCTTTCATGGCAAGGGATAGGATACCCAACACAAGCTTTTCTGTAGCAGAATTTTCCAGTAGAGTTCAGTTTGTTTATAAAACAACCGTTAAGTGAAGTGAATGACCTTGGTCTAATTTTTTGATTGCTGAAAGATAACTGCTTGAGGAACAGTTGTCCTGAAATAACATTCCTCAAGTTGCATGTTTCTTCAAGGTCAAGTAAGGCAGATTCTTATCTTGACCCTCAACTGAGCATATTATGAAATTATCAAGACATTCCAGTAAGATGTCTTTGCCAATTCTCAATTTATTCCCTCTCAGCTCCAAATTCACCTTTCATTGCCTGCTCTGCCAAAATGGAGTTAGGACCTTTAAATATTATTCCTTTGCTAGCTGGTACAATGTGAAGCTTTGTTCCTAGAAGTTGCTGTAAAATATTGCAAGATAAGATATTTTCCTTCCTTATTCCTATGTGTCTTGTAGCAGGTTCCTGCGGTGTAGGCAGCTTCTCTGACAAACAGCAATGC
The DNA here is from genome assembly GCF_000696425.1 of Galeopterus variegatus. Taxonomy (NCBI): domain Eukaryota; kingdom Metazoa; phylum Chordata; class Mammalia; order Dermoptera; family Cynocephalidae; genus Galeopterus; species Galeopterus variegatus. The sequence continues at coordinate 33,889 of NW_007727474.1, read as the reverse complement.
ATGTGGTTTCTCCATCACTGGGTTCCTGCAGTGCATGGTGGTGGTCAGCAGTTCCAGCAGCCTCCCCTGGCACCTCTCAGGTGATTTTTGTAGTGGAACACCTCCAGCAAGACACCTCCCCTTTAACAGCTTTTCTTTACAGGGTGAAATTCCAGCAAGTTCCACTAACATGATACCACAATGATTTGTCTGCTGTTCAGTGAGTCACACATCTATGCCCTTTCTAAGAAGGTCTGGCTGTCAGTCTAGAAGGGCTGGAAGACTCTTCCTCAGTTTCTCTATCTCAGCCCTAGGGGTAGTGGTTGCTATTTATATCCACTGTTCCTATATTATTTAGAGTTCTCTACTTCTTACTAGCCATTCCCTCTGTATTCCAATCCTCTGTTATGGTTAATAATTCTTTATGCTAAACTTCTGTTTGAATTACTGTGTGGTTTCTGCCTTGTGATTGGGCCTTGAATTATAGAGTGCCTCTATTGTACAATTTGAATGTTGGTCCTCCTCAACTATATTGTTTAGATTACTGAAAGACTCTGTTTAGTCAGAACCTTTCTTGTTGCAATTAAGGTAATCTAATTGACATTAGCTTAAACAAAAAATAATTTATTGGTTCAAAATGCCAAATCTTGGAAAGAACAGGAATGGGGGTTCAGAAAATAAAACACTATCGTGTTTCTATCTCTATCCTTTTTTTCTCTCTTCCCTCCCTCCACCAACATCTTACCTCTGTTTCTTTCTATGTGTGGTCTCTCTTGTCTCAGGCCACCTATAACTGTGCAGCTTGAATCATAGCCACATTTGTGTCCAGGCTTTATAATTCTGTTTGGATGAAGAATCTCATACTACTTCTTCAAAAAAACTGTTATTTTCTTTCATCTCCAGTTAGAAAAGTGTTAAGGAAGAATTGACCTGATGAGTCATATGTCCATTCATAGACCAATCACTGTAGCCAGAGATGTATAATTGGTCCCTTCTGGGTCACATGCTCACCTTTGTGGCCAGAGAAATGGGTACAGGCATCAGCAGTGCCCAAAAGATTCACTTGCTTAGAGTGGTGAAAATTTTGATTTTCAAAAAAAAATGGGGGGATGATGTTTTGTGCCAGCAAAACTATAATATTTTAAGATGTAAGCTCAAGATTTATGAACTGAAAAAAATAAAGTTCTTCTGGTTAAAAAAAATGTCATTATATTACTTTGATGGTTAAACAATGATAGCAGTTCCCCATCTTCAACCAATTAACAAAGGCGATAATTGTTAGCATATTTCCCCAGTCCAACAGGACATAAGAGCAGCAGATATTGTTGATTGCCTATCAACAACCAGTGCTTCCCGTATTGCTTATCAATAACACCCTGATTTGGTTCACCTTCATTATGGCCATGTGCTCACTAAAGGAGCCCTTCCTTATCCCCAAAGGATGAGTCTCTGTTAGCAAAGTCCATTGTGGTAATTCTGTTTTTCTTGCCATTGATGGCTTAGGGTATGTGAGGTAATTCTGGCAAATGAGACTTGAAAGAAACTTTTCTGTGGGTGAGTGGTAGCTTCTGGAAAAGGTTTTCCTCCAATTGGGAGGGAAGACTTCCCTTTTGGGTTGTTTCAACATTGCTGTGTAAGGGGAAAATTCCTAGAGATGTGGCAGCCACCTTGCAGCTGTGATAAGTGAGGGGACAAAACCCAGCACACTGGGGATGAGAGCAGGAAAACATGGAAGAGTCAGAGTCCTTGATGGTACTGTTGAGCTTGCTGGGGCTCAAAACATGATACCCCAAAGTATGGCACCTCAATGAGCTGAGTACTTTGAACTAAAGGACATTGCAAAGGCCTCAGAAGCAAGGTCTCTGACTTTCTCCATCCTCCTGTCTCCTGCCCCTTTTTCTCCGCTGAAGTGAGTCTTAGACACCAGAATTTCTCCCTCCAAAGCAGGACATATAAAGTTAATCTCCTCTCCCTCACAGCAAGCTGTAACACCTAGAAAGGTCACTCTCTTCCTTTTCCCTTGAAGACCCTCATTTCAGAGGAATCCCACCCCATACCTGAGAGGAAGGAATACTACACAGAGAGGCCAGGAAGAATCTGAACAAACAGGCCTTGCTGGGTTCCCCACCTCCCCAGTCTGCTAACATTAGATCATATCATTTTGTCCAATCACATTTCTACATGGCTGTCCATTCTTCATTAAAACTAAGCATAAAATAGACAATTTTTCCTAGGTCTTCATTTCTGAAGGCTCCCATGTCAGGTAAAACTTGGATTAAATAACCTTGTTATGCTTTTCTCTTTTTAATCTGTCTTTTGATATAGGAGTGCTGACCATGACCCTTATGATGAGTGAGGAAAGGTGTAACCCCTCTCTGCCCTACAAGCTTTTACATTAACCAACCTGGAAATTACTCTATCTCCAGAATTCTTTTTCTTTTTTTTAACCAAAACACCACATAAGTTTATTTCAGATGTAACAGCATGTTAAAATTGACAAACTTAATTCTTACCTGCTCCAAGTAAACTTAGCCATTTAAGTATTTTTAAAGTTATTTCCTCCAAAAAACTGAGGAAATAACTTTTCCACCACTGTACACCACAGTTTCTCAATAGTTCTCTTTTTGGAGGACTTTCAATTGATAAGTAAACTGCTTTGGAGATATTTCAGAACTTCTTTCCCCAAATGAAAACTAATCTGGACAGATTATATATTGCATAGATTACATATTCTTTTCTTTAGAACCTAAATGCAATTACCAAACAGTAGAATTTTAACCTATTTGGCCCACAGTAAAAACTATCTGCCCTGAAAAATGTGATGGATAAATCCTGTTATCTTCCAGCCAACGGTATTGTTTTACTTCAAGAATAATTTTTACCATATATCAAAATAACCAACTCAACATGAGACATTACTTCAGTCTTTACTGACTCATAGGCATATGCACTAGTACCCAGCTTGTATCTCTTCCACATCCTCCTCCTCCATAAGTGCATGGTATAATGGGTTGAATTTTGTTCCCCCAAAACTCCTTGAATTGTGATGCTTGAATTGTGTCCCCCCAAGTTTTATGTATTAGAAACTTGGCCCCACTGTGACTGTTAAAAGGGTGGGAAATCCTATTATGGTAATTGAAAGGTAGAGTTGTGAAGAGGTGATTAGATTGTAGGACCATGCCATAGTGAATGGACTAAAAATGGTGGTTAGGGGCATGGTTCCAAGGCTTTAAAAGAGGACAGTCTGTCTCTCTTGCTCTCGCTCTGCTCTCTCTGCTTCCACCATCATGCAATGTGAGACCCCTGGGTCACTGTCACCACCACCAAATGGACTTTGGACTTCCCAGCCTCAGAAACTGTAAGCAATAAATTCCAGTTCCAAGTATTTTGTTATAAGCAACACAAATGGACTAATACAGAAAATTGGTACCAGAGAAGTGGGGTGTTGCTTATAACGGATACTTGAAAATGTAGAAATGGCTTTGGAACTGCGTGTTGAGGAGAGGCTGGAGGAATTTGGAGGACTCAGAAGAAGAATAAAAGATGAGGGAAAGTCTGGAATGTCTTAGAGACTGGTTATGTGGTGGCGAGCAGAATGCTGATAGAAATATAGACTATAAAGACCATTCTAAGAAGGTCTCAGACCGAAATAAGAAAGAATTTATTGGAAACTAGGGCAAAGATCACTCTTGCTGTGACCTGGCAAGGAACTTGACTGCATTGTGTCCATGCCCTAGGACTTTGTGGAAGTTGGAACTTAGGAGTTGTGAACCAGAACATCTGGCAGAAGAAATTTCCAAGCAGCAAAGCATTAAGGAAGCTGCATGGCTACTTGTAACAGCCTTTGCTGAGTTATGGTGGCAAAGGCACAATATAAAGCCAGTATTTAAAAGGGAAGCTTTTGAAATTTTGCAGCCTGGCCATGTGGTAAAGAAGCAGAGAGCATGCTGTGGTGCAGCCCGGCGACCATTAGCTAAGAAGATTAGTACAAAGGAAAGGGGTTATCAAGAGGAGAAAAAATACCTGAAGGCATTGCAGAAGGCTCTGGGGCCAACTCTTCCATTTTGGGTCCAAAGACCTAGGGAGACAGAATGGTCTTGGGGAACAGGCCTGAGGCACCCTCCACAGGCTCACTGCTCAGGACCACCTTGGGAAGCTGCTTCCAGCACCAGTACCCCAGCTGCTTTGGCTGCTCCATCCATGGCTAAATTGGTCCCAGGTGTGGCTGGACCCACAGCTTTGAAAGATACAAACCAGAAGCCTTGGTGGCGTCCACATGGTATTAAGTCTGCAAGCTCACAGAATGCCAGAGCTGTGGAGGCTTGGGAGCCTCCACCCTGATTTCAAAGGACGTATGGCAAAGTCTGGGGGCCCCAGAAGAGATCCATCACAGGGATGGAGTCACTTCATAGATCCTTCACCAGAGCAATGCTGAGTGGAAATGTGGGGTCAGAGTTGCAGCAGAGAAACCCTATCAGTGCCAAGCCTAGTGGAGCCATGAGAGCAGGACTGCCATGGACACCCTAGAATTGTGGAGCTACCAGTGTACAGCACTAGCCTGCAAGAGCTAAAGCATCACCTGAGACCAGGAAAGCCATGGGAGCAGAGCTGCCTGAAGACTTGGGGTCCCACCCCCCACACCAGCGTGCAGAGGACATAGAACATGTAGTCAAAGTACCTGTTCTCCAGCTTTGAGATTTAATGCCTGCCCTGCTGGGTTTCAGACTTGTTTGGGACCCGTTACACCTTTCTTTTGGCCTATTTCTCCCTTTTGGAATAGAAGTATATATCCTATATTTGCCCCACCGTTGTATCTTGGAAGTAGATAACTTACATTGATTTCACAGATGGGACTTGAACTTTAGACTCTTGAGTTGAAACAAGTTAAGACTTTGGGGATGAAACGAACGTATTTGCATGTGAAAAGGACATGAGTTTTGGGGAGCCGGGGGTGGAATGTAGTGGATTGAATTATGTCCCCCCAAAACTCCTTGAATTGTGATGCTTGAATTGCATACCCCCAAGTTTTATGTATTAGAAACTTGGCCTCCACTGTGACTGTTAAGAGGGTGGGAAATCCTATTATGGCAGGTGAAAGGTGGAGCCTTGAAGAGGTGATTGGATTGTAGGACCATGCCTTAGGGAATGGATCAAAAATGGTGGTCAGGGGAGTGGTTCTGGGGGCTTTAAAAGAGGAACGTCTGTCTTTCTACTCTCTCTTACTCTCTCATCCACCATCTTGTGATGTGAGACCCCTGGGTCACCATCACCACCACCAGATGGACTTTGGACTTCCCAGCCTCAGAAACTGTAAGCAGTCAATGTTGTTTTTCTTTATAAATCACCCAGTTCCGTGTGTTTTGTTATAAGCAACAAAAACAGACTAATACAGATGGAATTATTTAATATGAGTTGATGTAGGACAATCAATCCTTTCCAAATATTTACAATTTAGATTAAGTCATTGACTAGTGTGGAAAAAGAAACTCTGTAATTATAAGGAGTCTACACACTCAATTCAAAATTTAATTTTTTTTCCTTCTTAAATAACATGTACTTAACTGTCATGACACAGCTATTTGGTTTTCAATAACCACATATAGGGATATATTCATAGGACTGATTAGATAGTCCAGGTGAAATGGTTATAGAAATAGAGGCAGTGTCATTTCAGAAAACTCATATGTCAAAAATCTGTTTTGATATATGGAAGTTTACAAAAAGACTGAATTCTTCAAACTAATTATGCCTTCTGTAACTCAAGTACTCTTCTCTTGGCAAGAGCAAGCTGAAGCTTATCCATGAAGGTAAAGGTGCTTAATGCTAAACTTTTCTTCTGAGCTTAGATTTGGACTGTTTACCGATCTCCAAGAAACCAGCATTGTCTTTCTATGTCTTTACTGTTTTAAGATTAGAACCCTATAAACTCATTTATCAACTATCTTCCTTTTCTATGTTACTCTTGGCACTCAGTTAAGATTGTTGAAGTCTGTTGTACTTTGTACTTTCACATTCTCAAATAAAAAGGTTATAAAGTGTGTATAAACATTTTGTAAAGTAATTTTATCATTTAACATATTTGGAAATAGACTTTTAGACCAGAATTTTACATAAGAGGATAAATATAATGAATCAACCTTTCTTTTAAAGTCAAATGACAGAAAACTCAAGCCCTGTGAATTGTTTTAAAGTCTAACGAGAACATTTCTTGGGCCATCAGCACTGGCAATATAAAAAATTCTAAATATTAGAGATGGACTATGGAAGGAAAACATAAATATTTCAAGTGTCTCCCATCTTACAAAAAGTTATCAAACTGTCAAAGCCACTCACTATGTACCAGAAAATGATCTTTCATAAACCAGTTCTGTCAGTAGAGGAGGTCACAGTGACGTTCGCATTATTAACACTTTATACTTCCACTTTTCCAAGAACAGAAGCTATTATGTTTAACAATTCCCTTTACCTCAGATCCTTAAACTCAATATTAGAGGCACAGAGTATAAGCAAATCTGGAATGTTCTCTAACAGATAAGTAATAGTACAGCTGTGTTATTCTCAAAAATACTCCCTAGATATTCTTTCCTATATAACCAAATGCTCAGTGGACACACTTTTAACAGCCTGCATTAATTGACATTAAATGCGTTTATTGTGGCACAAGTCCATCTAAGCTTCCTTTTAAGTATTTTTTTTTTTTTGTCTTTTGTCTTTTTTCCGTGTCTGGCAACGGATCGCAACCCTCAGTGTTGCCCCCGTACCGGACCGGGGACCAGCAATGGGATTGCAACCCTCGGCGTTGCTCCCGCGCCTCGCTCAGCCAGTGAGCGGGAACCGGTCCGCATGCGGGATCCGAACCCTCGGGCGGGAGCGCCGCCGAGCTTCCCAAGCAGCGCACTATCCAGTGCGCCACTGGGCCGGCCCTTAAGTATTTTTTAATACGTACAAGAGACAAACCTGCTTCAGGTTTATTTAGGGGTATTGACCTGTAAGGACATGGACATCAACTGCATTTTTAATGTTAGGCTAAGTATTGTTGGGGTTATTGAATAAAAAGGATAGAAGAAAAAAAGTTATGTCACAACAAACCCTTTTAGGTCAGTTAAAGGCCCCATCTCCAGAATTCCTATGTGGAAAAATAAGTTTCTTACCGTTTAAACTACTTGTAGTTGGGTTTTCCAACATATACAACCAAAAGAACTGAAATCTGGGATCTTATTTATTATCAGCTAACATCAGGAAATAGCATATTTGCTTGGAAAATCAGATCCATTTATCTTATGGAAAAATAAGGATAGGAATATTAGGGGTAATAAAATCAGGTAAAGCATCTGTAACCTCAGAATCACCCGATATCATTGGGTCAGCTGCCACACATAATTTGATGTCTATACAGATTTAGATCTAATCCATGCAAATCAGATGTGCATCTCTTTACAAGTGGATACAACCTTGAAAAGACAAAAAAAAAATTTATATAAGTAAATATAAATATATATATATTTAAAGATATATCTCTTTTCAAGGTTTTTTGGTGAAAAAAATATATTTATATTCACCTTTTCAAAGCAATATCTTTGCCAGAGAAACAGACACAGACATTTGAAATGCATTATAGCCTTCACAGCCCATGTGGGCATCTCTCATTTGGAATGCCATCTGCTGAGCTCTTCCAAAACTGTGCTCGACAGGTAATTCTATCTGTGAGAAATGCATTAAACTGACATGCAGCTATGTGGTCTCTCTCGACAGAAATGGGAATTATAGAGAGAGAGACATATAGATATATATCCTCCACACTGATATCTTCCTTTTATAGTTTTTTCTGTACTATGCATTTTGGTCCTTAAATATATTCTGATTCTTTAATTTTTACGTTTCTTAAATGTCTCTTCTTGTTATAAAGATAACAATTTTCTAAGAGGCAACATAGTAGGGAAAGTATGTGCTTTACTCTCAGAATCTTAGCTTAAAATCTTGGTCTCACCACTTATTGTCTTTGTAACTCCGGGCGAGTTCCTGCCCTTCTGAGCCTCAGTTCCTCCTCTACCAAATGTGAATGCTAACATGTCCTTTCACAATGGCATCACTCACTTTTACATAACATTTTTATCTAAAAGTTGTCACAGTTTTCAATTACGTTTATCTCGAGTCACACAGTGATTTGAGCTGGGAGAGAATTGCTACTGCTTGATCCTCAGTGCTGGGATTCTCAGTGGGAGGTAGTGACTTCATTTCTTCTTCATGATCTCACAGAATAGTAAAGAGGATTCAGAACTTCTGATTCATCAATATGAAGGACAAAACTGACAAAGCACTTTTTCTCACTATAAACACATGGAAATGCTGGGTAAAATATTACTGCATCATTTTTTAATGGAAGAAATGAATTTTTTAAAAAGTCTAAGAGAAATAAAGCAATCCATTCTGGAAATGCAAAAACTCACAGCCAGAGTAGTGAGTTCCAGGAGTTACCAACAGCTTAGGGGAAGACCAAACCAGAATACCAGACCACCCCTGTGGGATGGATGCTGATTGGCAGCACCCATACAGCCTTGGAACTCAAGAGTTCTAAGTGGGGTAAATAAAAATAGATCTACCTAGAAGCATCATAATGAGTAGCAGAACATTAAGATGAAAGGAAAAATCTTAAAAACAAAGAAAAGGCAGATTGCCTACACTGGATAAACAATGAGACCACACAGTAGAGGTCAGAGGCAAAAAGAATTAACACCTTAAAAGTACGAAGAGAAAATGACTGTCGTCGTCTTATATGCCTAATGATCAAACCTCAAAATATAAAAAGTAAAAACGAACAGGATCCGAAGAAAATTGTACAAATCCAGAATCATTATAGAATACCTCTATGCAAATCTGATAGATAAAAAAGTCAAAAAATCAGTAAACCACAGAAGATTATACACCATCACCAATATTATAACATGCTCACTCTTTTCAAGCATGCATAAACTTTAAAAAAAATGTATCATACATTAGGACGTGAAAGAAGGGGCATATCAAAAATTGGTATATTTTCTCTGAGTAATAAAATTAAAAGTGAATTATTAAAAAGTTGGTAAATAAAAACCTCATGTATTGTAGAAGGTAAAAAGTACACTTCTAAATAATTTACTTTTCAAAGAAAATAGTTAAGATAGAAATAAAAATATGTGAACCAAATGACAGTGAAAATGCTACTTATTAAAATTTGGGTATGGCTAGGAGAGTTATAGCTTTAAATGGGTGTATATTAGATAAAAGAAATACTAAAAATCCATGATCTCAATGCTTAGTTCAGGAAGTTAGAAAAAGAACAGAGTAAACTCGAAGATGGTAGCAAGAAGAAGAAACAAAAACAAGAGTAGAAATTAATGAAATAAAAAAATGAAGAGACACTAGAGATACATTTCAAGTTTGAAATATAAAATAGAGAAATGTCTGATAACAAAACAAAATATGCAGGACAAATAATGATATTAGAAATAAAAGGGGCTCAATAATTAGAGCTAAAGAAGGAATTTAAAACCACAAGAAATTATCTTGAGTCATATGAAATTGCTGATGTTCAACCTTTTGGCCATACAAAATTGCAATTTGGTGTTATTATGAGCAACCATAAGTCCAAACATTTGAAACATACAAAATTGGGTAATTTTCCACATAAATATAAATAACCAGAATTAACTAGAGAGGAAATTTTAAAACTTTTGTATACTTATAATCATTAAAGAATTTAAATTATGGTAAAAAAAACAAAAAAACGACCAACCCCAGAACAGAATAAGGCCCAGTTTATAGCCTATTTTTAGCAAACTTTCAAGAAATAACAGTTAATACTTACCTCATTCTTTTCCAGAGAAAAGAAAAATAGAGAGAGGGGGAGAGGGTAAGGGAGAAATTGGTAAAGGGCCACAAAAATCTATTATATTATGTAACATTGAATATAGTAATTATCCTGATTTGTGCATCACATATTACACACAGGAATTGATATTCAACTCTGTACCCCACAGATATGTACAATCAACTATGTTTCAATAAATAAATAAATAAATAAATAAACAAAAAGAAAAATAGAGGAAGGAAACTATTGGTTGCACTTCAGGTAACAACCCTAGGGAAATTCTCACACATGTGTATAGAAGGATAGAGAGACAACATCCTGGGCTGTTCATGACCACAAGGTCTATAACACCCAAAATTATAAATGATTAAATGCCTTTCAATAGAGGAATAGATATACAAATTGTGTGATATTCATACCATAGTCAAAACAAATAAATTAGAGCTATATGTATCAGCACAGATAAATCTGAAAATATTCGTACCGGTCAGCTGCCAAAAAAAACAAACCCAAAAAGACAAAACTTAAAATATTCACAATTAGTGAAAAAACTACATTGCAAAAGAATATGTATAGGGTGATATCATTTATAGAAATCTGTCTATATATAAATAACTACAAGTTATTTGTGGATACAAAGGTAGTAAAAGTACTAAAACATACATGGTAGTGACACTTAGGATAGTTATATGTGAGGATTAAGGGAAGTAGATGGAAGGGGGTTGAGGAGGAAATTTCATTATCTGTGACATTTTATTTCTAAGGGTTAAATAATTGTAGTGGGTTGAATGATGGTTCCCCAAAAGTTATGTCCACCAAAAGCCTGTAACTATGACCCTATTTGGAAAAAGGGTCTTTGTAGATGTAATTAAGTTAGGGATCTTGAGATGAAATCATCCTGGATTAGGGTGGGCTCTGAATCCAATGGTAAGTATACTTGAAGAGGAGAGAAGGGGAGAAGACACTCAGATGAATGCTGAGGATTGCCAGCAGCCACCAGAAGCTAGGAGAAGCATGGAACACACAGATCCCCTAAGAGCTTCCAGAAGGAACCAACCTGGTGACATACTTGTTTTGGACTCTGGCATCCAGAACTGTGAGAGAATATATTTCTGTTGCTCTAAGCCATCAAGTTTGAGGTAACTTGTTACAGCAGCCCTAGGAAACTAATGCAATAGTGCAAAAGTAAATATATATCAAATCTGGGACGTTTATGGGTATTACTCCCTGTATTTTCCTACATATTTTGAATACCTCATTATTTATATATATAAGTTTGTGTATATATATATGTGTGTGTGTGTGTACATATATGTGTGTGTGTGTGTGTGTGTGTGTGTGTGTGTGTGTGTGTGTGTATATATACGAATGGGAGGCCCATCCAACCTATAATACAATGATCCTTCATGTTTCTCAGCTGCTTTTGGCTCCTGATATAAATGCGGATTTGGGAGTGGACAGTAAAATCCTCTGCTCCATTTTCTCCTTTGCCTAACTCTGGTCATTTCACCAAAAAGTTTTTATAGTCTTTGCTTTTGGTGTTCTCCATAATATGTTCAAAAGTTCTTACGTCAAGCCCAGAATCAACGTTTTCAAGAATAGCTACACAATGATTATTTCTTTATTATTTGTGCAAAGCAATGAAGTGTTCTTTAATGTGCATTGCAGCCATTAATAAAAAGGGTTAAATGGTGGGCTTCTGGAAATACATATTAATTTTTCATATTACTAATTATGGAAATAATTAAATTTTATTAGTGTTTCTTACTGTAAGTTGCATTGTCCTGAAATATAAACTTGATTTGCAATATGAACTCCTAAACAGAGGTAGCACCTTACTGGCATGAGTGGAAACTAAGGAAAGGTAAGAGGAACAGCAGGGCCTTGTGCACACTGGAACCAAGAGTTGTGTGCAAAGTCAGACCACCTCTCTCTCTCTCTCATTAACCAACTTTCTCTGCTAACACATGCCTCTGACCCAAGATGGCACAAGATGCCTAGTGAAGTACAATAATAAAGAATGTTTTAGAAGTGTCTGTATAGGCGATGACAATAACTAAATCAGCAGCAGGGTTTCATTTTTATAAGAGAAATCCTTTGTTTGTTTTTTGTGGCAGTTGACCAGTACAGGGATCAGAACCCGTGACCTTGGTGTTACCAACACTGATCTCTAACCAACTGAGCTAACCAGCCAGCCCCATGAGAGAAATCCTTTGAATGCTCCTCCTTATTTATGCAAATTTAAGGGCCATTGGCACGCTTTCTCTCTTTTTTTCTGGATTTTTAAAAATTAATATTGTAACATAGTTGACTATACATATCTGTGGGATACAGAGTTGAATATCAATACCTGTGTGTAATATGTAATGCTCAAGTCAGGATAATTAGTATATTCAACATTACACAATGTAATTGTTTTTCATGGGACACTCATTCTCTTGAGAAAAGGACTTCCTTGGGACTGAAGAACAGAGACTCCACCTATTTTTCCTAAGAATTGAAGTCCAGTAGCTTATCAGGGTCAACCATGGTGGTTCTGGTCCACATTTTCCAAAAGGGATAGCACCAAGAGGGAAGAGTGAATTTAAGCTGGCAACCTGGACCAAGCACAAAATTCTGACAGCTGGATTCTCTGTGAGACCTGGCTCTCTTGGCACTGTGTTGAATAAATGAACTCAAGTCAAGAAAGCTCTGGTCTTGGAGGCCAAGCATTAGACTCTGGGCTAAGGAAGACAGGCAACATCACAGACTGATGTGCTGTGTGGCAGGAATTGGACTAATACTGGTAGTGAACTAATCAGACTTCCACTTCTTTCTTTTTGAGAAAAGAAAGAGTTGATCCTTTCGCACTAAGAAAGCCTCTGGGAGTCTTGGACAATTCAGTGGGAAGGCCTCACAGGGGAGATTCTGGAAAAGAACGTGTAATAATTTGAGTAAATATTGGAAAAATGAAAGAGATAAGACCATATTGTTTCTTAAACTGGAGAGGTGTGTCTTACAGTTCATGCACATGCCCTTTCAGCTCAAGAATCTACCAATGAGTGAAAATTCCCAAGTGAGTGAATTTAATTAGCTTGACCAGGCCAGGTGTCCATTTCTGGTCCATGCAGCTGGAACCTCATGAGGATGGAGGTGAATTGGCAGGGATGAGTAGGCTGTCATTAACAGAGAGGTTTAGCATCCCGCAAGCAACACAGAATATTTTTACTATAAAGTTAAATCACTAGCTTAATAAAATATAGTTCCAGGATACAAAATGCTCCCTTCACAGATTCAAACAACCATTATCTCATAATAAAGGTTAAGAAAAGAGACTGGCAATGCTGCTCAGAACACAGATTTTGATGCCAGAAAGACATGAGTTTAAATGCTGAAGTAGTCATATATGTGCTGTATCACCTTGGGAAAATGAATCTCTTAGAGCCTCAACTCCCCCATTTGTAAAGTGGGTATAATAATATCTACTTAAAGAGTTGAGAATATCAAATAAGGTAACATCTGTAAAATGCCTTGTACAGTTCCTGGCATATAGCCTATTCCCAGGAAAAGGTCAACGTTATTTTTAACTACACTAATATGAGTTAGCAGTGTTCTTCTAAGATGTCTAATATACTCTAGGGTATTTTTCTCTGAGGCATGTAAATACTTTGAGATTCTTTGGGAAAATGTACTATATTAGGAAGAAATTTTAATTGAATTGTGTTGCTGGTTCAATGATTAAGTCATAGAGATAAGGCCAGGGAGGACTGTAATATTTTTCTGGCTGTTTGTTCTAAAATCATGAGTGAATTAGTTAGAATGCTTACAATCGGAAGTGAAAGAAATCCAACTGCTTAAACAAACAAACAAACAACAAAAAAAGGAAATTTACTGACTCATGTAAATGAAAAAGCCCAGGAGAATAGTGGCTTCAAGATGATCTGGATCCAGGTACACAAAAGTCAAAGCCAGGAATCTCTTGGTCTTGACTTCCTCTGTATGGCTGCACTGTCAGACAGCCTCTCCTGCAGTGGTAGCAAAGATTCCAAAGGGAATTCCAGGCTTATATACTATCCACTGGAAAGAGAGCACATCTTTCTTAATAGTTTCAGCAAAAAACAAAAACAAAAAAAACTAGAGGTCAGTTCCACCTGAACCACATGCAGGTGGGGTAGGAAGCCTCAAAATGTGATTGGGACCAAAAGAAAAAGGATGGGGACAGTATGGTGGAGAAATACACAAACAAACAAACAAACAAACAAACAAACAAAACAGTCCCTACACAATAAACTGCAGCTGTGGGAGAAAAGGTACAACAAAATTACTACCCTCTGTTTTTTTTGCTGCTATAAAATGATCACGTATCTACCTCATGGTGGCCACTGAAATTTATTTTCTAATCTCACTTGAAAGAAATTATGTAAATCTGACCATTAATGTATTCTTGGATGACAAAAATAAAGCCAACTACATGAAGATGAACTTATCAGAAGCTGCAAATGAATTGTTTTACATGAGATTAGTTTCACTCTATCTTGATGATTTTTGTATGAGTGACCACTACCCTAACCAGCTCATCCTATAACAAAGGAAATTGCCATCTGTCACTTTACTTGTATGAAATATTTCTGGAGGTGGCTTGCCAACTTCAGCCAGAATTATAAAACTAATGAGTTTTTAGCTACCATATGCACAGAGTGTAATAATAGCAGGTTCTAGGCAAATGTTGTCTACTTGCTTCTGGAAGTGCTTTCCCTCCATGATAGGAGCAGATGCCTGAGTCTCTATTAAGAATTCTGTTTTCTTCATAAATCTGTACAGTGACATGGAGTACTTATATTCTTGTGAAGTGATTTTTATATGGAAAACATGGCCCTTGTTACCCTGTTTTTCATGGAGTTTTCAACCTCTGTTATATGGAGATTGGCCCTTATTATGTCAAAATCGAGTACCAGATGCCTTTAAAAAAAAATTGGCTGGTTTGAAATTTCTGATAGTTCTTCTGCTATTTTGATGCTTTAGTGATTTACATGAAAGCCAGTAATACTTTAATTTTCTAATACTTCTTGCTACTTATAGTCAAATGACTATTTGTAAGTGCTTTGTGTTGTAACAGAATAGGTTACATTATGAGGTTGTAACAAATGACCTTAAAGCAATGGCTTATAATAACAAAGGCTTATTTCTCATTCTCACTAGGTGTTCCACCATTTTCCATAGATTACCATGTAATTTATTGCCTTGGGGCTCTAGTATATGGGACTCCACCAAGGGAAATCCATACATAGTCACAGCAGACTATTAGGGAAGTGGTGGGAGACTATTTTGTAAGTTTATAAATTAGGATGTTATTTTTTTTTTTAAACTAATACAGAAAACCCAGCTCTGCCTACTGATAGTGCCTAGAAGCAACGACAGCCCAGTAGCAATGAGCACACCTAGTACCCAGATCTTGGTTTCTAAATTTCATTCACCAATGATGAAAGAAACCAGGGCTACTTAGGGAAATGGCTGTTTCTAGGTTTAGGTCAGGTAAAGATTGTTCTAGAAAATAAAAAATTGTTAAGGAACTGAAAAGGATATGTATATCCACTCAACAATTGATGGATATTTGGATTATTTCCACTTTTTGGCTATTATAAATAATAATGTACATCTATGTACAAGTTTTTCATAGTATGTTTTAAATTTTCTTGGATATATGTCCAGAGGTGGAAAGTCTGAATTACAGTAACTCTATTTGTTTTTAAGGAACTGCCTGACTGCTTTTCAAGGCAGCTGCACTATTTTACGTTCCCATCAGCAGTGTACAGGGGTTCCAGTTTCTCCACATCCTTGCTAGGACTTCTTGTTTTCCCATTTTTTCTCTCTTATAGCCACCCTATTGGTTGTGAAGTGGTATCTCACTGTGGTTCTAATTTGCATTTCCCTAATGATTAAAGATATTAAGTATCTGTAGCATGTTTATTGGCCATTCATTCACAAATCTTCTTTGAAGAAATGTCTGTGCAGATCCTTTGTCCATTTTTAAATTGAGTTATTTTTCTTTTCACTGTTGAATTGTAAGAGTTCTTAAGATATTCTGCATTCTAGACCCTTATTAGATATATGATTTGCAAATATTTTCTGCCAATCTGTGGATTGCTTCTTACTTTCTTAATAGTGTCCTTTGAAGAACAAAAGTTTTTGATTTTGGTGGTGTCCCATCTACTATTTTTGCTGTTGCTTGTGCTTTTAGGGTCATATTTACTGCTTACATTTAGTTCTTTGATTCCTTTTGAGTTAATTTTTGTATATGGTATGAAGTAGGGGTTCAAATTTATTCTTTTGCATGTGGATATTCATTTGTCTGAGAACGATTTGTTGAAAAGACTATTTTTTCCTTGTGGCATTGTCTTGGAGCCCTTGGAACATTTCAACATTTAATGATTTCAACATAGTTGAAAATCAATTGACTATGGCCACCTACAAAAAAAATAAATAAATAAATATAAATATATACATGCATATGTATATACACACACATATAAAAGAAAATCAATTGACTGTGAATATGAGGATTTATTTCTGGATTCTTAATTCTATCCCATCGATATATATATCTATCTTTTTTTTTTCCTTTTTTTGTCTTTTTTCGTGTCCGGCAATGGGATCGCAACCCTCAGTGTTGCACCCGCACCTCGCTCAGCCAGTGAGCGGGAACCGGTCTGTGGGATCTGAACCCTCGGCGGAAGCACCGTCGCGCTCCCAAGTGGCGCACTGTAGCAGCACGCCACCGGGCCGGCCCCATATATATCTATCTTTTTTTTTTCCTTTTTTTGTCTTTTTTCGTGTCCGGCAATGGGATCGCAACCCTCAGTGTTGCACCCGCACCTCGCTCAGCCAGTGAGCGGGAACCGGTCTGTGGGATCTGAACCCTCGGCGGAAGCACCGTCGCGCTCCCAAGTGGCGCACTGTAGCAGCACGCCACCGGGCCGGCCCCATATATATCTATCTTTAAGCTAGTACCACACTATCTTGATTACTGCAGCTTTGTAGTGAGTTTCAAAATTGAATTTGAATCTTTCAATTTTGGTCTTTGTTCAAGATTGTGTTGGCTCTCCTGGGTCCCTTGCATTTTCATGTGAATTTTAGGATTAGCTTATAAAATTCTTCAAGAAGAAAAAAATAAATAAAAGCTGGGTTTTTGGGATTTCAATAGAGATTTTGTTTAATCTGTAGGTCAACTTGAGGAATATTGCCATCTTAACAATATTAACATTTCAGATTCAGGAACATGCAATATTTTTTCATTTATTTAGTAGTTCATAATGGCTGAAAGATAAGCTTTAAGAATTAGTCAGGAAATGGTAGGTTTTGCTTAATTACAAATTTGTCCTGAAATCCCAAAGGCTTCACATTGCAAAGGTTTATGTCCAGTTTGTGATACGTGTCTAGTGTAAGTGTGCTGGGGTTTGTATTCCAACATAGCCATTCAAAGACCCAGGCTAATGGATGCTATGTCAGCTTATGGCTGAATCTTCTGGAATACGTGGCTTCTAGGTCACCAAGAGAAAAGAAGGAAGACCTGAAGCATCATGCACCAGCTTTGAAAAGCTTCACTCAGAAGGGACACGTGTATCTTTTGCTAAGATCCTATTGGCCAGTACTAGTCACATGACCCTGACTGTAAGGGGCCTGAGAAAATGTCAGGGAGCACATGGATATTTGGTGAGTAGTAAATGTCTATTAAGGACTGAATTGTGTACTTCCAAAATTCATATGTTGAAGCCCTAACTCCCAATGTGACTGCATTTGGAGATAAGGCCTTTAAGGAGGTAATTAAGGTTAAATGAGATCATAAGGGCAGGGCGGGTATTAGTCTGTTTTTGTTTTGCTAGAACGGAACATCTGAGACTGGGTAATTTATAAAGAAAAGAGGTTTATTAGGCTCACAATTCTGGGGCAGCTGCATCTGGCACAGGCCTCAGGCCTGCATGTACAAGGAGATCACATGGACAAAGAGGAAGCAAGAGAAGGAGGGAGGGAGGTGCCAAGCTCCTTTTAACAACCAGCTCTCTTGGGCACTGACAGAGTGAGAACCCACTCACACACACACCCCAGTGAGGGCATTAATCTATTCATGAGGGATCTGCCTCCATGACCTAAACCCCTTCCACTAGATCCCACCTCCCAACACTGTGACATTGGGGATCAGATTTCAACATGAGTTTGGAGCGCCAATCATACCTAAACTATAGCAGGCCCTAATCTGATAGGACTAGTGTCCTTGTAAAAAGAGAAAGAGACACCAGAAATCTCTCTCTCTTTGCATGTGCACAGAGAAAAGGCCATGTAAGGATATAGTGAGAAGGTGGCCATCTACAAATCAGGGAGAGGAACCTCAACAGAAACCAACCGGCTGGCATCTTGATCTTGAAATTCCAGTGTCCAGAACTGTGAGAAAATAAATATCTGGTGTTTAAGTCACCCAGTCTGTGGTATCTTGTTATGTCCAAGCTTCCATACGATGTCTCAGCCACAAAGAGGCAGGGAAGACTAGAAATATACATTAGACCATACACTGTAGAATGTTTTAAATTAATCTATACTTAGTTGTTAGGTGATGGAAAGCTTTGGATTTTTTAACAGCTTATACAGCAATGCATCATCTTTCCTCCAAGGAGTTTATGAAGTTTAGGTGGTGTCACAACATGTAGCTACTCCGTCTTTTAAATGTTTGATTCACATAGATCACTGAAACCATAAACAGAGCATCCAGGAGCTTTTTAAAAATGTATTTATTTCGGCGGCTGGCCATTGGAGAAGTGGGGCTGGCCGGTTGCTCAGTCGGTTAGAGGGCAACCTTATAACACCACGGACAATGATTCAGATCCCTGTACTGACCTGATGCTTGATGCACATAGATTTTTGAAGCCATAAGCAGGGTATCAGGGTTTTGTTTTGGGTTTTTTTGGTTTTTTGGTGGCTGGCCAATACAGGGAACTGAACTCTTGATCTTGGTGTTACAAGGCCTCACTCTAACCAACTGAGCTCATCGGCCAGGACTGCCATTTCTTTTTTTTTTTCTTTCTTTCTTTGTTCATTCATCCATTCTTTTTTTTTTTTTTTTGTGGTGGCTGGCCAGTATAGGGATCCAAACCCATGACACTGGTGTTACCAGCACCACACTCTCTCAAGTGAGGTAACTGGCCAGCCCTTAGGGATTTTTTGTTTTTTCCAGCTAGTTCTTTCTCCCAATCTAACACATAATCGATTGTGTATATCTGAAGGGTACAGCATTGAATATCAACAACTGTGTGCAATATGTGATGCTCAAATCAGGATAATTAGTACATTCAATGTTATACAATGTAATTATTTTTTTCAGCCCTTTACGAATTTCTTGCTAACTCCCTTCCCCTCCCCCTTTACCACCTCTAGCGGCCTCAGTTCTGTTCTCTCCTTTTGAAAGTTCAGCAAATTATTGTGATTGTTGTATTTCTCTTTCTTTTTTTTTAATTTGTTTATTTTTTTAGCTCCCATTTATGAGTGAGAACATGCAGTATTTCTCTTTCTGTGCCTGGCTTATTTCACTTAACATATTTTTCTCTAAGTTCATTCGTGTTCTGCAAATGGCAGAATTTCATTCTTTTTTATGGCTGAGTTGTATTCCACTGTGAATATATACCACATTTTCCTTATCCAGTCATCCATCAATGGACATTTAGGTTGGTTTCAACTCTTGGCTATTGTAAACAGAGCTGCAATAAACGTGGGAGTACAAGTATCCCTTCAACATGATGGTTTCCATTCCTTTGGGCATATACCCAGCAGTGGAATTGCTGGATCATGTGGCAGTTCTATCTGTAGTTGTATGAGGACCCTCCATACTGTTTTCCATAATGGCTGTAATCTAGGTCTTTTTCATTCTATTGTTCTTTATATTGTCCTTTCAGAGTAGTTCCTTAGAAGAAAAGTAGGCCCTTGTTACTAGAAGAAAAGAGAACAGATACTGGGTAAGCAATAACAACAGATATTAACTACACTCCCCAATACAAGAAAATGCAGGGTAACTACAACAAAACCACAGGCTCTTTCTCACTGCTCTCAGAAATGTGGAATGTTGTGTGCCACTCAAGTCCATTTCTTATTCTAAGATTATTATTACATAAACCTCAATTATTCTCTGTGGAAATTTAAAAAATATATAATTTTACTTAAATGCATGGATAGGATGAGTTTTTGTTTTGGTTTGGTTTTTCCAGTATAGGATATTTGGGGGGCAGGTGGTGAGGGAGCTTGGTTTCTCCTTCTCCCATATCGCTATCTATGTTACAAATTACCCTCCCAACTTAATGACTTAAAACAGCAATAAACATCATCTTCATAGTTTATGGGTCAGGGGAAGCTTGGCTGGTTTGTTGGGCAGTTTTTAGTCTGCAGTCATCTGAAGGCTTGGCTGAGGCTCAAGGATCTACTTCCAAGGTGCCACACTCACATGATTGCTAAGTTGGCGCTGGTTGTTGATGGGAGGCCTTGGTTCCCCCCAACGTGGGCCTCTCCATGGGGTTGCCTGAGTGTCCTCATGTGACGGCTAATTTCCCTCAGAGCAAGCTATCTAAGACACCAAGGCAGAAACTACAATGCCCTTTATGACTTAGTCTGGAAATTGCACACTGTCACTTCTTCCATATTGTGTTGGTCACACAGACAGCCCCAAATCTGTGTAAGAGTTGACTGCAAAAAGGCGTGAATATCAAGGGGTAAACCATAAGTGCCATCTTGAAGGCTAGCTACCATGCCATACCTTCATAGGTGGAAGAATGGCCCCCCAAAGATAGCAGGTCCAAATTTCTGGAACCTGGAAATGTCCTTTTATGTGGCAAATGGGTCTTTGCAGATGTAACTAAATTAAGGATACTAAAATGGGAAAATTATCCTGGATTAGCCTGATGTGCCCTAAATGCAATCAGAGTGTCCTTATAAGAGAGTACAATGAACAAAATGTTTGTGTCTTCCCAAAATTCATGTGTTGAAATCCTAACCCCCAAAAGTGATGGTGTTGGGAGGTTAGGCCTTTTGAGGTAATTAGGTCATAAGGGTTCCATGGGATTAGTGCCCTTATAAAATGGACCCCAGAGAGCTCTCTTCCCTCTTTCTACCATGTGAAAGTACAACCAGAAGCCAGAAGTTGCAAGAGGGCCCTCACCAGAATCTGGCTGTGCTGGTACCCTGATCTTGGACTTCCAGCCTCCAGAACTGTGAGAAACAAATTTTTCAAATTATAAGCCAACATGTCTATGGCATTTTGTTATAGCAGCCTGAACAAACTAAGTCAGAGAGAAGCAGAAGGAGATTTGATTCACACAGGAAAGAAGGCAATGTGAACTGGAGACAGAGATTAAAGTGATGTAGCCACAAGCCAAGGAATGCCAGCAGCCACCAGAATTTGAAAGTGACAAAGAATGGACTCCCCTGGAGACTCCAGAGGGAGTGCAGCCCTGCCAACACCTTGATTTTGGCCCAGTGAAGCTGATTCAGACTTTTGATCTCAGAACTGTAGAGAATAATTTTCTAAGGTTCTTTTTTTTTTAATTCATTGTACATGATTATGGGGTACAGTTTGTTGTATCAATACATGCATCATATACTGTATAATGATCTAATAGGATAGTTAGCATATCTATCACCTAAACATTTATCATTTCTCTGTGGTTACAACATTCAAGGTCCTCTTTTCCGGCTATCGTGAAACATACAACACAATATTATTAGCTATCCTCACCTTAGAGCACCAGAATTTATTCTTCCTATCTAACTGTAACTTTGTAACTTTGTACCAGTCTACCAACCCTTCCCATCCTCCCCTCCCCTCTCCCCTTTCTCTGCCTCTGGTAACCACTATTCTACTCTCTATTTCTTTTGTCTCTTTTAAATTTATTTTTCTTAATTGACCCATGATAATTGTATATATTTATGGAGTAAAATATGTTATTTGGGTACATTCATACTATATGCAATGATCACATCAGGGCATTTAGTATATCCATCACCTCAAATACTTGTCACTTCTTGTATTAGGAATATTCAACATCATCTTGACTAGCTATTCAAAGATGCATAGTACTTTGTTGTTAACTGTAGTCTCCCTATATTACTATAGAACACTAGACCCCATTCTTCCTATCTCTCTAATATTCTGCATCCACTAGAGACAAGAGTGGGAGGAAGAAACCTGGTTATTTGCAAATGGGACAACAAGTTCCTTGAGGACATACACATGCACATGTGCAAAAGTGGCCACAGGAGACAAAGACAATTCCAGACAGGGAGCTCTGCCCCCACGTTGGGCACCATTTTGTTGGACCAATGAGCTCCCACCAGCTAGGGCACCAGTCAACAGAGACTACACTCAGGGCTCAACCAATGACCAAATGACATGAATCCATCTAAGAGGACTTAAACCCCTGGGGATGTACCTGTCGGAGCTCTTGAGCCACTCTCTCTCTCGAGCCCGCTCCATCCTCTCTGGAGTGTATTCTCACTTTGCTAGATAAAATTGCTCTTTGCTTTTCACCTCTGTCATGTCTTGCCCAATTTTTTGTTTGAGACGCCAAGAACCCAGATTTAGCCAGCAGAACCTGGAATTTCCTCTAAAAAACTGACCAACACCTCCCCATCCCACTGTCCCCTTCCCCCCATCACTCTCTAGTAATCACTATTCTTCTCTCTACTTGTATGAGATCAATTTTTTTAGCTTCCCTATATGAGTGAGAACATTTGGTATTTCTCTCTGTGCCTGGTTTATTTCACTTAACGTGACTTTCTCCAGTCTAATCCATGTTGCTGCAAATGGCAGAATTTCATTCTTTTTTATGGCTGAGTAGTATTCCATTGTGTATATGTACCACATTTTCTTTATCCAATCACCCGTTGAAGGACATTTAGGTTGGTTCCAACTCTTGGCTATTGTGAATAGAGCTGCAATAAACATGGGAGTGCAGTTGTCCCTTCTACTTGTTGATTTTCATTCCTTTGGACATAACCCAGTAGTGGGATTGCTGGATTGTGTGGTAGTCCTGTCTGTAGTTGTTTGAGAAACCTCCACACTGTTTTTCATAGTGGCTATACTAATTTACATTCCCACCAACAATGTATAAGAGTTCCCCTTTCTCTGCATCCTCACCAGCATTCTTGTTTTGTTTTGTCTTGTCTTGATAATTGGTGACTATTTTACTTTTGATGTATTAGAATGATTAGGAGGAAGGCCTATAGAGTCAGATTGTCCTGAATTTGAATCCTAGCTCTGCCATTTACTATCATTGTGATCTTGGGCATATTTCTGTGCCTCATTTTCTTCCAAAATGGGGATTAAAAATAGTACCTATCTCAAGGATTGTGAAGTAGTGAAGCATCAAAAAATTTTTTTCTTTGGTAAAATATATGTAATCCTCATATAAAATTTGCCATCTGCTGTAGTTTTAATGTTTGTATCCCCTCCAAAATTCATGTTGAAACTCAATTCCCAATCCAGCAGTACTAAGGGGTGGGACCTTTAGGAGATGACTAGATCATAAGGAGTCCTCTCTCATAAAAGGGATTAAGGCCCTTATAAAAGAGGCTTCATAGGCTGGCCTGTTAGCTCAGGTGGTTAGAGCATGGTGCAAATAACACCAAGCTCAAGAGTTCGGATCCTCCTACAGGCCAGCTGCCGAAAAAAAAAAAAAGAGAGAGAGAGAAAGAGAGACTTCATGCTGCATTTCACTCCCTTGCTCTTCTGCCTTCCACCGCAGCATTCCTTCCCTCCAGAGGATGCAGCAACAAGGGGCCATCTTGGAAACAGAGAGCAGCCTTCAGCAGACACTGAATCTGCTAGTGCCTTGATCTTGGTCTTTTCAGCCTCTAGAACTGAGAAATAAATATTTGTCGTTTATAACTGTTGTTTATAAATTACCCAGTCTCAGTTATTTTGTTATAGTAGCACAAACAGACTAAGGTATCATCTTTCTTAAGTGTACAGTTCAGCAGTGTTGAGTACATTTACATTAGTGTGCAACCAGTCTCCAGAACTCTCCATCTTGCAAAACTGAAACTCTATACCCATAAAACAGCAACTCCCCATTCCCCTCTGTCTCCAGCCCCTGGAAACTACCATTCCACTTTCTATGTCTATGTATTTAACTACTTTCTGTTGTTCTAATAGACTGAGTTTGTGGCAATTTGTTATAGCAGCCATAAGAAATGAATACAGCAGCCTTCCATCTCTTTCTCCATGTTCATATGATCTTAAATATACATAAATGTACAGAGACAGTTTAACACACACATATATATGCAAGAATTTTTGCCTCTGTTTTATAAAAATGAGACTATATTACACATACTTTTCTATGTTCACTCTTTTCACTCAGCACTCTCATTGAATTTACGTTCAGAATAATCATTACATTCTTTGACTTTGGGCAAACCTTTTCCGAAGTACCTTTACAAGCCTTCATTAGATACTAATGTCAAAAGTGTGTTCAGAGAGCTTTTCCTACATTTTTACAGTGGCGTCCTCTCAATTATCCAGGCCCTCATGATCAGGTTTAGGGTTATGCTTCTCCCTCCTGCTGTCTGCTTTTCATACCTTTCTCCATTCATTAGTACCTCTGTACCACTACAGAGGGGGGCAAGAAAATGGAAAAGTGAAACATTACTCAAAAATAGAGAGATCAATGCAACAGGAGGGGGAGAAACCAATTCTTAAAACAGTCATTTTTACTTATGTTAGGGATGATGGAAGAATCTTCGGTAGCTAATATTTATCAAGTCATGTGAATTCGAGAAGTGGAATGTTATTTTCTGTCTACTCTTGATGTTCATGTCTGGTTGTCCCATTTCCATATAATCCTGGCAAAGAGTAGTTCCTTAGTAAATGTTGGAAGAATTCATTCAATCAACACAAATTTATTTAGCATCTATTATGTGCCAGCAATTATAGCAGTCTCTGAATGAACGAGGAACTCAGGTTTTTGTTTCTTTCCCCATCATATGGGCCTGCTGTTCTGTAGCACCGCCATTGGAAGATTACAAGGGAAAAGTGAGAGAAAATGAGACTAAATTCATCAGTTATGTATTAGTCTCCTAGGGCTACCATAACAAAGTACCATACACTGGGTGGTTTAAAACAACAGAAATGTATTGCCTCACAGTTCTGGAGGCCGGAAGTCTGAAATCAAGGTGTCAGCAGGGCCATGCTCCCTCTGAACCCTACAGGGGAATTCTTCCTTATGTCTTCCAGCTCCTAAGGGTTTGCTGGCAATCTTTGGTGTTCCTTGCCTTGCAACTGCAGAACTCCAATCTCTGCCTTTGTAGTCACATGGTGTTCTCCCTGTGTGTCTTTGTTTTCACATGGCCCTCTTATAAGAACACCAACCATATTGGATTAGGGTCCCACAGTGCCTCAGCATGACTTCTTCTTAACTAATTATATGTGCAATGTCCCTATTTCTACATAAGGTCACATTCTAAGATACCGGGCATTAGGATTTCAACATATCTTTTTGAGAGGGAACACAGTTCAATCCATAACAGGTTCTAATTGTCAAGTAGTTCAATAACACCTTTAGATTCTGGATTTAAGTAATCTAGGAAGCTGTTTTCTGTTGGTTTGTTTAAAAAAAAGGGGGGGGGGCGCTGCATCATGATTAGTGTGCAACTCTGGAGCCGGAGTTGGTTTGAATTCTGTCTTTACCTCTTACTAACTGGTGTAACCTAGGGAAAGTTAATTCTTTGTACCTCAATTTTCTTGTCTATAAAGTGGAGATAATAATAGTACTTATGGGACTGCTGTGAGTATTAAATAAGTTAATACCAGGAAAGTCCTTAGAACAATGCCTGGCATGTAGAGAATATTGATACATGATAGCTAACTTTATTAAAAACAGGTAGCCATAATTGATTATTCTTGTGATCAATTCACATTAGAAAGGAGTGGTGATCACTTCTCAGCCTTCTGGTTAAGATCAAGTAGAAAGGGGTGGTGATGGTGTATATATTGTTTTAAAAAAAGCCTAAGGGAATAAAGCATTTCCCTGAGTATTTATGACTGTGCACCAATCAGAGCCTCCTTCTAAGAGAAACTGGACCTGGAGCAAGGAGGCAGCTGCCCAGTGTTCTTACTGTATATGCTGCTAAATTGCCTTTCTTGGCCTCTGACACACTATAAAGCCAATGGACTTCCAAAGCCCTCAGAGAAATATTTCTTCTTTCTTCTGGACAACGAGGAGAACAATTGATTTAAATGTTTTCACAGAAGGGCCGGCCCGGTGGCGCACTGGAGAGTGAACCGCTTGGGAGTGCGGCAGCGCTCCCGCCGAGGGTTTGGATCCCATGTGGAGACCGGTTCCCGCTCACTGGCTGAGCGCGGTGCGGGCACAACACTGAGGGTTGCGAGCCCATTGCTGGTCCCCAGTACGGGCACGACACCGAGGGTTGCGATCCCGTTACCGGTCAGTAAAAAAAGACAAAAAGGAAAAATAAATAAATAAATAAATAAATGTTTTCACAGAAAATACATCACTATTAGGAAAGCCTATATATATAATTTAAAATTTCTTAGGTTCCTTTTGGATTTCAACTTAAAATGACTTGTAGGCTCTATCAGAATAAGAACAATACATCACCATGCTTGCCTTAGACATTCTTAAAAGCACATTTGCTCTGCCCAGAATGACCTCCCTCCAGCCACAGAAGAGCCAGAATGTAGATTTTCTTCCCCTAGAGAGATCCCTGAGGAATATAGAAAATTCTCATCACATCTGACAAGGCTTAGAGAAAAGCACTCCATTCTATATTCATGCTGGAAACTAATCGCAATATTCCATCCTGTTTCCTCGGAAACTCAGTGTCAGAGTCCTCAGGTAGGTGGGGAGGAAGGTGGGGTGGTGGGGGTACTGAAAAAGAGTTGAGAGAGGATATGATTTGCGGAAGGAGTCAAGCTTCAGTTGTTGTGTCGAGGCCCTTTGTCACGTCTCACTTAAACATCATAACATTTTTTTACCTGGAAGGCCCTTGAGGAATTACTAATTCAGCAGTTGAACCAAAGTATAGAAAGTAATTTGCTACAAATAGTAAGAGTGCAGTTTGTGACCGATTGACTAATCAATTGATCACTAAACTCCAGAGGATTCAAAGTTTTTATCATACAATGGTTCTCAAAGTGTGGTTCCAGGACCAGCAGCTTCAGCAGCACCTGGGAACTTAACAGAAATGCAAAGTTGCAAGTCCCACTTCAGACTTACTGAATCAGAAAGTGTATGGTGGGGTCTTGCAACCTGTGATTAACAAGCTCTTGACGGATTCTGATGCCAGCTCCAGTTTGAGAACCACGGTTAAAATAGCATCAGTTTAATTCACCTGGCATTCAGGTGTGCTTTATCAAGGGAGAATGAAAGGGGTAAAGTTGTATACAACTAGAGAATGCCCAGGGAATGGGGTGGAGAGAGCTGTGCATGAGCACATGTCATTCTCAGGTGTCCCATTAGGATAAAAGATGGACAACTAGTGACTTCATCTAGGCCCTATTTTACAGATGTGGCAGCTGAGGTGAAGAGGGGTTAAGTGATTTACCCATGCCACATGGACGCTAAGTAGCAGAGCAGATCCTAAGACCCACCTTGCCTAGAGACCACTGGCTTAGAATTGTCTAAAACTACTTGCCATAGAGTCTGGAAGAGACTGGCGGCTGCTAGAGGTGGGATCCAAACCACTTCTCAAGAGAAACATGGCCCAGTACAGAGCTTTGTAGCCTAATGGAGCCCAGACTTGGAATTCACCCATCACCAAAATCTTCTGGAGATTAATAAGAACTTTTTTTGTAAAAAAAAAAACCCGGCAAAATCTTTTTTATTTTGGTAAGAAGGACAATTTTACAAAGTAACATCTACGATGGCCATAATTTCATAAATGAAAAGACCTTTTTTTGCACTAAGAATTACATCAGACATAACTTTATCTTAGGATAAAGGACAGATTTTTTTATATAAAATAAATTTAGCTTTATTTATTTAATTTTTTACAAAAAGCTTTTTGCTGTGTGCTTTCCTCCTATTTCCCCACAGAGCAGTAAAACTTTGTGAACAATCATATGAGGCTCAAATGTCCTGCTGTAGACCCCTGATTAACAGGAGCTCTGGCTGCCTGCTTTGCCCTGCAAGCTGCCATCACCAAGTAGGCATTTGATAAATGTTCTTTGATGATAAAAATGATGAGGACAGAATGGATTTATGATATTTCTTACAGTTAAGAAACTACATGCTAGAGGTAGGGAGGACTTAAATTGCTTTTCCAAGGTCACACAACCAAAGGAGCTGGTGCCAGAATGGAAATCTCCTGTCTCCTGCTTCAGAATCCTCTTCCCTTAGGCTACACTGACATTAATAAATGAAGTCTAATAGGATATTTCTTATTTGCTTGTGGGGAACACGTTTATTTACCCGGGCAAGAAAGATAATAATTAATATGATAATCCGATAATAAGATAATAAATATGATTAATATGATAAGGAAGAGTAGAATAAATATGATAAGAATATGATAAGATAATAATAAATAATGAAATCAAACATCAGGAACTTATTACCAGATGTAAAGGTAACATCAACCCTAGAGATGCTGGGGGATTTGGGGGTGTCAGGTTCAAGTGACAAAAAGGCAACATAAGAGGGAGTGGAACTTGTAGGGAAGGGAGCCAGGAATGTTTTTTATGACAAAACACAACTGCTGGAGTGGCCAGGCTGCACTCATGCAGATGCTAACTGATTTCTAGAGTTCCAAACTGGCAAGGCTTGTTAGACAGCCTTTTCCTGAGAGGAAAGGAAGATGACGGGAGCATACATTTAACTCAGATATCGCCGGATATATTTATGATGCAGAATACTGGACTGAGGGTGGTCAGTGGACAATAGCATTGAAAAATTAAACTTTGGTGTACATATCAATGAAGTACCTTTATATATTCTATTTCTGGTGTATTAAAATATGGGGTAACCACACTGTGGCATCTTAGATGAGTTTAACTATGCAAGAAAAGGAAGGGGAAGTGAACCTACCATGAAAAACTGAAATAATTCATGGTGAAAACCAAAAGGCTTCCTACAACCCAAACCTGTCGTAGAAAGTGAGCCAGTAAAAGTAATAAAACAATGCTTGTTTAAATTTTTGTGACATGAAAGGCTCTCGGCAATGTAAACTGACGACCTTGTAGGACTGAAGTTCTCTGAATTGTTGAGCATCTGTCTTCAGAGCGCATTTTAGTTTCTAAGAATGTAACATAGGGCAGGAAGTAGTGAAATCAACCAGAAGTAAGGTTTTCGTGGGCCAAAAGGACGTTGCCGGCAAAGATCATAGGAGATAACGGCAATGTATCTCCCAACAGCTGCTGTCCCTGGTACACCCAGCTGTATATACCTGCTGGGCGAAGTTACTCTCAGCCTGCTGGATATATTCAGCTTCAAATGCAGCCTCTTTTCTCCCTGCTGGTAACAATCAGAGAAGCCTATTTCCTGTCAGCAGTTCCTCACTTTACTCTGAACATTTCTTAGCGTTCTCAATGAATTAACCTTGTCCTAATTTAATTAGTCAGCAAATTCTCCCTTGTAAATCATCCCAGTTTATTCTCTAGATGGTTCACCTATAAGGATGTTGCAATACAATGTGGAAAACTTCAGAGTCCAAAGTATCTCTGAACTTTAAGACAAGGTGTTCGTTTGTTTTGTTCGCCTTTGTTTTTGCCCAGGGGAATTGTTTTTGTTTACTGTGGTGCTCAGCCCATTGGGTGTGCTAATTGTGGAGATTTAAAAAAATTATTTTGGGGTTGAAATTCTTGCCTTTCCCAAATACTTACCCAGGTGAGGTCTGGCGGGGGGGGGGGGAACTGATGTTAAAGCTGGGGAAACAGAGCAGTGAGGGGCCTAGCGGTGGGGAGAGGAGGAGAAGTGGGGAGCAGCACTAGCTGGGGCTGTTACACGTGAAGGGAGCAATATTGATCATGAGGGTCTTTTCTTACCCATCGTATATTTTGTACATTTCTCTATGTATTTAAACACCAACAATTTTAATCACTATGTAGTATTCTATCATACAGACAAATAATTTAACAATTCTCCTATATTTAATTTAATTTTTTTTTTTTTTTTTGTTAAATTTTTATTTTGTCAATATACACTGTATATGATTATTNTTACAGTATTCATTTTTAAAATTAGGTAGTACTTGTACTTGGTAAAATGTGAAAAGGGGCAGTCTCCCTTTCAAACCTGGTCTTGTTCCCTTCCCTGTGGTCTTCTTTCTTGGATGGCCAATCCATGTGCAAGCAATTATGCATTATATTTCTTCCTCTTACCCCCTTTTTCTGTGTGTGTGTGGGGGGAGGCCCACATATATTATAGCATACTATAAACGATTCTCTGTACTTTACATTTTTTTAACTTAACAATTGATCTTAGAGATTGTTTTACACAATGAAGAAATTCTTCTCTTTTACATAGTGAGAATAGTGAGAATAAAATTATTAAATCACCCCAAATACTTAGCATAATAGAGGTAGCTATTGTTACAGTGAATGGACTTAGACATTTTTTTAAACACCAAGATCATGAGTTTCCTTTTGGGTTGTTAAACCAGGTGATTTTTATAATATGTTGGGAAAATGTTAAAACAATTTTTCCCTTTTCCCCCCCAGATAATCAGACAGCTAAATGGAGTCTGAGCAGCTGTTCCATAGAGGCTATTATAGAAACAGCTACAACAGTATAACAAGTGCAAGTAGTGATGAGGAACTTTTAGATGGAGCGGGTGTTATTATGGACTTTCAAACTTCTGAAGATGACAATTTGTTAGATGGTGACACGGCAGTTGGTAAGTTCAGCATCACAACTCAATATTTGTCTTCCTGAATATCTACTGATAAATACGTGCATTATTTTATGAGGTTGAATTTTTGTATAACTTTAAAAAAAATTTTTTTTCTAAAAAGATGACCAGTAAGGGGATCTTAACCCTTGACTTAGTGTTGTCAGCACCATGCTCTCGTAAGTGAGCCATGGACCAGCCCTAACTTTTTTTTAAAATTGAGGTGAAATTTACATAAAATAAATGTAACCATTTTAAATTATACAATTGAATGGCATTTAGTACACTCACAATGTTGTGCTGCTACTATTTCTATCTAGTTCTAGAGTATTTTCATCACCCCAAAAGAAAACCCCACATTTGGCTAAACTTTTAAATTTAAATACAATGTAATACAGAGAGGTATACAATCATGAAGTCATCAGTGGAAACTGATGAATTTCTACAGTGTGAGCACACTCATATTTGTCTCTCAATCATGAAATAAAACATTACCAGTACTCCAAGAATCCTTCTTGTTTCCTCTTCAGTTTCGAAGATAACTATTATTTCAGTTTCTTTTCAGATTAGTTTTACAGGTAGTTAAATGGTATATAAATGGAATCATACCATATATACTCTTTTTTGTTTGGCTTCTTTTATTTATGCTTTGAGATCATCTGTGTTGTTGCATACAGCAGTAGTTAATTTATTTCCATTGCCATGTAGTATCTCATTGTGAAAATATACTGCAATTTAGTTATCCAATTCTTGATAGATATTTTGGGGTTTTTTTCCTCCCAGATTTTGGCTATTACTAATAGTACTGCTATGAATTCTCATGTATATGTGTTTTAGTGCACATTATGTACACAATTCTTTGTGATTTATACCTCAGAATAGAATGCTTAGCTCATACAGTATGTATATCTCAGCATTATTAGATACTGTCAAAGATACTTACAGAGTAGTTGTAGTGTGTAGATTTCTACCAGCATTGTGTGAATTCTAGTTCCCCACATCTTCACCAATATTTGAAATCATGAGTTTTTAAAATTTTGGCTATTCTAGTGTGGACACACTAGTCTTTTATTTTGGTTTTCCTGATGACTTATGAGTTAAATGCCTTTTTGAATATTTATTGGCTTTTTAGATTGCCTTTTTTGAACTGCCCATTCAATCCTTCTGCCTGTTTTAGTTCATTATGCATTCGGATTATGAGCCTTTTGTCAGATACATGTATTGCAAATGTCTTCTCCCACTCTATGATATGTTTTTTCACTCTCTTGATGAAATCTTTTGATGAAGGATATCAATTCAAATGAAATCCAGTTAATCTTTTCCTTTATTCTTCCTGCTCTTTGTGTTCTGTTTAATGTGGATTATGCTAAAAAGCATATGTACTTCACAGGGCTGGTTTTCCAAAGTCTTGCAGTTTCAAATATTGTCCTTGAGGAGGATGGGAAATTTTCCTCAGGCTATAAGTCTCTGGTGTAAGATAAAGATTTGTGGTACAGCAAGGTTGCTGGTTCAAGGACAGACTACTTACTGATTGTTATGTAAAGATACTGAGAAATTGCTTAAGAAGGAATGTTTGCTAAGATCA